>NC_081409.1:210558256-210858256 GCF_030272615.1 Cryptomeria japonica
ATTTTAAAGATGATTCTCTTCTATTATAAGATATCTCTCAGCATATTTTACATATATTTTTTAACATTAAATATATCATGTTTCAGCTTTTGTGGAGGTGTTATTTTATTACTCCAAATAAAATAGAACCCTCGCCTCTTGTCTCCAACTAGATCCACAACTTTTTGCATGCATGACTTTAATGGATTTGTATTCTTGGTGTTTAGTATTTTAGAAGAACATTTATTTTAAAGATGTTTCTCTTCTATTATAAGACATCTCTCGACATATTTTACATAGATTTTTTAAATATAAGTATACTATTTACTAGTATATCTATATTTAAAAAATATAGGTAAATTATCTTGAGAGATATCTTATAATAGAAAGGAATCTAACGATTTCAACAATATTAGTAGCATATAAAAGTTTCGAAAATATGAATAATAATAGAGTTGCATTATCTAAGAATTTAGAATTGTTAGATACTCACAATGCTAAGCCCACTCCTCCACTAACCTCGCAACACTACTTGATTTTATTGATTGTTCCCTTTTAAATATTATGGCCACTATCATTTGAATGCAACGATTTTGTATAGTTGGAGACAAGTGGCGAGGGTTCTATTTTATTTGCAGTAACAAAATAACACCTCCACAAAAACCAAAAGATAACATATTTCATGCATTTACCCATCATTTGCATATAAATTTTCAAAATTGAATTTTTGTTTACGAAAATTTTGATGTCATTGTAGATGCCTTTCGAAATAATAATAATAATGAAAATCACAAACCAATGTCCTTACATTTTGGGACCATTTTATTTGAATGACTTTTTATATCATAATATTTATGAGACATACAATATTTTATTGCTATTGTTTGTATTAGAGTGTGTTTAGTGAGTGAGGTGTTGTATTATTCTATTAAACTTTAGTAGATGTGTAAAAAGTTTATTCTAGTTATAATTTAAATTTAATTTATAGGGATTTTTTTTTTTTTTTGGAGCGGGGGGTATTACTCTATTAAACTTTAGTAGATGTGTAAAAAGTTTATCTTGGTTATAATTTAAATTTAATTTATAGGGATTTTTTTTTTGGGGAGGGAGGGGGGGTAAAATTACAACAACAAAAAAATTGAAAGCCACACAACAATATTTAATATGTTTATTTGAATTTGTAATTTATACAAATTGTATATTATAACAAATGTACAAAAGTTTAGGAGAATGTCTTATAAATTTTAGACATATAATATCTTAGAATATAAATCATTCTTAATTGCATTCATGACAAAAGCTTTTGGTTTGAAATAAGTCCTAAATTTGATGGTTGCATGACATTAAATTAACACATCTTTGTCATAAATATAGTTAAAATTTTGGGATACTTATCACACAAAATGAGATAAAATGGAAAAAATTATAAAGGGTTGTAGTTGTATATAAAAAATTATATCAAACATTATATATTTTTTTTCTATGTTTTTTCTTCTAAACATTGATTGTTTTAATATTGGCCTAAAATTATAATATGTAGTGACCAGTGTTTTTATAAACAAACAAGCAACACAATATGAAAATTGTCCTAAAAGGAACATAGTTACATGGAGGTGACCATGCAAGGGGATCAAATGATAATGGAAATAGATCTATCCTGGTTTGGGAGAGAAATAAGTTCTTATTCTTCACTAAAAATGTTGTCTCTTAAGTTCTAGGTTGGATCTTCTACCCATATTTTTGCATGTTCAATCACATTCTAGAATTTGGCATGGATGAAGAGACAATTGATTAAAAAAGTCTACAAATAGGATAATGTTGTAATATGTAATTATTTAAAAATGTGATTTAATTATGCATTTTACATGCCTAAATCACAGAGAAGTGGAAATATATAATAGATGATGAAATTTACATTTACCCCTATACTAGAGGTTTTAAATCCTTGAACTTGGTTCTATGAATGATAAAACTTTGGTGTCATTTGTGGCACAATGTCATATTTAAATCATGGTGTTTTTGTCAATACTACCAAGGCTTAAACCTCCACTATGTTTTGTGCTCACAAGATTTGAAGCCATGTTGGGTCATTGAGCTTATGGGTTTAAATCATTCACCCTATTGAGACTCAATCTTATAATGAAAAAAATTGAGTTCCTTCCACTTTATTTCCCTTGCCTTATTTTACCCACCATTAGTTACTAATCTAATAAATTCCATGTGAATCCCCTCATGTGTTTAAAGTCTTAATAATCCAAAAACTCTCTAACTCTTGGGTGTTTTGTGTTCAAGTTTCTGTATTTTTCAAATTGTTAGAGTTTCCTTCCCCAAGTAGCATCTCCCTATCACCCCTAACCTTCAAAACCTTACCATTTATCTTGAATTATTCCTTGCATTGGATTTTAAGATTTTCCATTCCTTGAGTAACATTCCTTTACCTTGTGATCTTTGAAACACTAACTCCAAAATACTATCTAACTATTAGATGTTTTGTGTTCGAATTTCTATGTTTTTCAAATCATTAGAGTTTCCCTTCCACAAGTAACATTTTCCTATCACCCCTAACCCTCAAAACCTCTTTTGTCTTGAATTCTTACTTGCATTGGATTTTTTGAGTTTCCCTTCCTTAAGTAACATTCCTTCGTCTTCTCACCTTTAAAACACTGACTCCTTCCACTTCCCCTTCAACATAATGATCTTGACCTTACATTTACTTAGGCACCCAATACATGTCCTTAATCCTTAATTCCTTTTCTACCTCATATCCCACCCTTTTTCTCTTATCCTCTTTGGTTTTTCAATCTTTTCCTACCTAAAGTCCCTCTCATGAGGTATTCCTAAATGTCAATCTTGGATACATTTTGAGTCTATTATCCCTCCTAGATTGTGTGTTTGAACATGTTCCTATTTGGATACTTGGCATTTCGCGTGCTTAGTCCCTAACTCTAAATAAATGGTAAGTGTAATGAGTCATCCCCAAAGCCCAAAATGTTGCCGCATCCCATATTTCACACTATTCACTTGTCCACCTAACCCAATGACTTCCCGATTGTCATTAATGCCTCAATTAGACCTATACAACATTCCAAAGTTATTTTCACTTATAAATGTGATTTGGTTTATTGTAGCTATTTTCATATCGTTCTTAAAATGGTGTATGGTCTTCCCTCACACAAGACGTCATCAAAGTGGTAAATATTTTTGAAATGCCAAAATTAAATATGATACTTGTTAATGAAAAGGGCATGGATTTCTTGCAAATTGTAGCTAGTATAAATCTCTATAATTCTCAAGAAAATTTATAGGTTCAAATTCAAGGTTCCCTTTCAATCATGTTTTAACTATGTTGTAAAAGCTAAATGGCCTATGTGATTTGTTTACAAGAGATTTTTGTTGGTACACATCAAAATAGATAGATATCAATAATTAGATGACTCAAGTCCTAAACTATTTTACTATCATATCCAAACCAAATAAAATACTCTTAAGATTTTAGAGAATTTAAACTAAACCTAAACTTGTGTTAGATTATCTCAAAACAAAAAAATTAAAAATATGATTAGGGTTGTAAGAAAAAAAATAAAAAATAAATGATTACACAATGAAAAATTACACTTTATCTATTGTATCTAAAAGGTTATATGAAATGAGAAAAACCAACATTCTAATGGTTAGTTTTCACACAACCATCCACAACATTAGTGTAAGCATCTTAGAAAAATATAACATAAGATATTATGTTTAATGTAATTGAGCCACCATATTCCATTTACAAATTCAATATACAACTTTATGAAAACACAATAAGATAGATCTCACCAAGTTATTCAATTTTAGAGAGACAAAATGAAACATATCATAAGCAAGATAAGAGCAACAAGAAAACAACTCATACATCAACCATTGCAAAAACTCATTAGATATTGTTTGATGACTATTTATAAAGATGCCTAGATGGGCATAAAATACTACCACACTTGTTAGGTTGTTGCAATAAGAGGAAGAAATGTAGTCCAACCTTTATAATCAGTAATTGAAACACATCCTTTTGCACAATAGGGACTAGACTTTATTAGTATGATTAATCCACCATCCTTAAAAATACATAGGTATGTTCTAATAGTGACTAAATATTGTACTAGGTGGATTAAGGGAACATGTAGCAAGTAATACACCACATAGATAGTAATCAAGTTCTTGGAGGAAAACATCATTGTTAGGTTTGGGGTTTCTTATTTACCAATATGTGACACCAATCACATTTTTTCTTCATTAACATTTTCAAATTAGGTCTCTAAACATATAATTATCATCCACACAATAATGATTTAGAAAAATCAAATAACAATAAATCATTGGAAAAACAAAAAATTGATAAAAAAAAATAACAGTAAAGAGTGGTATACACTCCTAAAAATTGCTTTGCTGTTAGATTGAACCATAGTGAGAACAACATTAGAGACTTATGTCTATTTTAGATCATTTTCTCCCTATCAATCTTAATAGTCCCACATGGAAATTCATCCAAGATTACCTTTATTTTGATGGCAAAACAAAATTAAGATTACTTCACCTTATACGCCTATAAGAAAAGCACTATAAGGTCATTGAGAATTTTGTAAAACATCAATCAATCATTAAAAGGTGGTTTGATTATGCTAGGAAAATTTGTGTTGTACACCTTTCATATTGTTATAATATTTAATTTATTATTATTTATGGTACACCTAAGGGACCCAGGGATATGTGCATCACATGGGGTTAACATTCTTGTGGTCACTTAATGTGTTGATATAACATCAAGTGATAAATATTTAATGCGGGGCTTCACATTGGGAAAATATATTATATTGGGAAAACATAGCACCCAATATTAAATTAGGGTTAATGGTTTTGTAATCTCATGGTATTATCCTCATGGTTTTATGTAATACCACTTGGTGGTTTTGTATGGCTCATGTCTATAAAAGCAAGCACATGTAGTTGTCTAGCATTGCCTAATACCACTTGGTGGTTTTGTATGGGTTGAGAGCATCTCTTTGTTTCATTTGTGAGTGTTTAGAGCATGTCATGTGATGTGTGATTACTTGCTTATCCACATGGAATGCATGTAGAGAACTTGTGCTTCAGAAATATTCATGAAGAACTCTAAATATGTATTGTAATGATTTCATTGTTGAATGACACATGACTAATGAGTTCATTTGGAGGTTGTGGTTTTCCTTCTCGAGGGTTTTCCAAGGGTAAATATTGTGTCATATATTATGGTATTTTATCTATTCGTTCGCATATATATTCTAAATATTTGTTTGCATAGAATTTTTTATTTGGGTTATGTGAAAATTGTCATGTATGGTTATAAATTGCTTAACAAAAAAAATGGCAAAAGTCAGAGATTTCATAATATATGTCCTAGTTCGATGTTGGCACAAAGATCATGAGAAAAAGGGAGAACATGGAAATTTTGTTAAATTATGGACAACACGCTTTCAAATTTACCCTTTCAAATTTTGGGTCCTAAAGGATAATACTTTGTCATGTATGGTTGTAAATTGCTTAACAAAAAAAATGGCAAAGGTCAGAGATTTCATAATATATGTCCTAGTTCTATGTTGGCACAAAGATCATGAGAAAAAGGGAGAACATGGAAATTTTGTTAAATTATGGACACCCTTTCAAATTTTGGATCCTAAAGGATAATACTTATAGATTAAAAATATTGATAAGACAAGATGTTCCTCTACCCTTTAACAATCAATTTCTAAATCATTTCTTTCAAGCTTAGGTTGTCCAAAATACCCCTATGTACATAGTTATATTAGTTTTCTTGTGTTTTGGGGGTCTTTATTTTAGCCAAATATTTCAAAAAAGTGACAAAGATTGATTATCTTAAACAACAAATGTTATAGAGCATTTTATTGAGAAATAGTTAAGCTTGATATCTATTTTGTAATCCTATTGTAGATTAAAATTATTTATTGTGTTCACGGAGGTAAAATTCATTTGATAAATAATAATTTATTTATTTTAAATAAAAAACACACATATGCATATGTATACACATATGCATGTGTATATATATAAATATGGACAACTTAATATTTATTGAATAATTTAGACTAGTGGGTGCCTATGTTCAAAAGATATACCTTTGTTGTCACTATGGCTCCCAATATAATACTGATCTTCATTGCTCACAAGTTGAAAAGATATGAAAATCTTGAAAGGATAATCATAATAAAACAAAATAAAATAAAATAATTAAAGAAAACTCTTTATGTGGTTCAAATATCTCTAATCATTCTATACATGCTTGCCTAGAAATAGAGAAATGTTTGAGGAAATCGTAGATATAACCTCATAGGGGCTATAAACTGAAATGTTGAAGTATTTCAAAAGGTTAGATCATTTTAAGTAGCTTAGGACAACTTCTATTCATTCCAAGAAAAAGAATGAATCAATCTCTCACACATAGGTTTTCTTGGGTAAATAAGTTTATTCTTTGAAAATGGTTTATATCATTTTGTGGTTGGCCTTTAAAAGATTTTTACTTATATGTATGGTTGGGAATTCTATATTTAAACTCTCTTTTATTTGAAAATATTTTTAAAAAAATATAATTTGCTTTAGTTGCTAGTTGTTGTTCCTTTTCATAACACATTCCATTTTTCTTTTGGTAAAATAGGGAACCTTTTTATTTCTTAGGTTTAGACTAGTCCCAAGTGCTAGTAATTGTCAAAATCAACCATTTTATCAAAATTGGTTAATCCTTGTTCCAAATTTTTTTTAATGGTTAAATAGGTCATAAAAAAATTACCCTTTTGTCATTTTCAAACTTTTACTAAAATTTGTTAATGTAAAAGAGAAATAATCTTGTGGACTTTGTTTGTCCAACTAGATATAAATTTAGTTCATTTGGTTTTTTAATAATGTGTGATTTTCTTAGAAATGCTTGAAAAAGTGTAATGACCCACTTAGCTTAACCAAAAATTTTGACCTATTTTTTTTTACTTTCTTACTCTTACTTGTGTTTGATTCAATTGCATACTCAGGTACATCTATCCAAATGGGATAGGCATCTAACCATACGGGTTAGGCATTTGTCCATACAAGACAAGGGGTTTCATCTATCCAATTCGGGATAGGCATCTACCCAAAAAGGATAGGTGTAGACACCTAAAAATGTCTCATTAACCGCACACGAATTATTCATCTAATTAATTAAGTAATTCTTTAATTAATTTAAAAATATTTCTTCTCAACTAACTCAATCATCACCTTCTACAAATACTAATAATTCAATTTCTATTTCTTAATCAATTAATCATTTAAAACTTTCTTCAAATATTAATTAAATATTAAATATTAAATTAATTATGATTTATTTCTTAATTAAATAATCTTTATTATTTAATTAATTCCATTTCCAATGATTAAATAATTTTATTTAAATTATTTAATTAATTAACTTTAATTCCTCCAATTCCCCCCAAATTCGAATTTCACTTAATTTCATCTAATTCCAATTTCTCAAATTTGAATTTCCCCAAATTTGAATTTCATCAAATTTCAGCTGAATGTGCATTTGCATTTCATCATTCGAAAATCAAAATGAAAATGAATTTCAATTTCAAAATCCTACAACACATGTTGAAATCCTAACTGATTCATTAAATCAATTAACTCGGTTAACTCTACAATATCCCCTTTTCACTCCCAATCACTTTTTCTGACTAATCAATCAAATCAGTCATCTCATCAATCTAATCGGTCATCTCCCTAATCAATCTATCCACTTAACAGTTCAATCAAATGAGTTAACAAAGCAATCAATCCACTTAACAGGTCAATCAAATGAGTTAACAAAGCAATCAATCCACTTAACTGATCAATCAAAATCATTTTACTATCAATTAACACTTCAGTTCCAAATCTCTCCCCATCTCACCCAAAAATCTATAAAAGCAAGGCTTATTTCTCAATTTCAATCTAGAATTATGATCTTAAAAGTAATTGTATCTATCTTATGCAATAATCCCACTGCAACACCTGAGAGACACCTATCACACAATTTGGGGAAGAGTAATGGAAGCCTATTTAGATCAATTGAGGGAGTTTCACTATGCTATTTTCATATTCAATTTTGTTGATGTATTTCATTTTTATTTAGGAGTGGTTTTAATTAGATAATAGTTTTTGTGATTCTCTCTTATAAATATGATTAACTATGACCAATTTTACCCTTGAAAACAATGGTGAACCTAATGTGAAAGACAACTTTTTTTTAACCTTCTGGCTTGATTTTTTTGTGTTTTACATGATTTGTAAAATGAAGAAAATGTTATGCATCTAACTACATAGTAATTCACAATTGCTCATAACGTTTCACAATCTCCTAGACATCAATTCGCAATCGACAACACAAAATTTTGTAATCGCTTATAATAATTCGCAATCGCCTAGAATGATCATCTTTCTAATTTTTGTTGTCATTTTTATTTTCGTTCTGATTCTGTAGCTAACCCATCATTCCTTTTGAATTCTGGAAAACTTTTAAAAAAATTGTGTCTAACCCCATGGCAGGATAGGTAACCTTCAGGATATCAGGTGCAAGGAAGAGATCAAAATAGAAGAGACACCAGAGAGCTTCTCAACGAATCCTTAAAGAAGAAAAGATGAGAAAGCTCTATCTAGATAGTACAACATTGTCCACAAATACATACAAAAGTACCAAGTTTACAATGAGATCGAGATCATGGGAAATATTTTTATTAATGAAGCCTTTGAAACACAATTTCTATCTTTTGTCTTTTCTTTATGTGTATAACTGATTCACATCTTCTTAGACACTGATTCACATTCGCTCAGACATTGGTTCACAACTGCTCAGACAAAAATTCACAATTGTTTTGACAATAATTCGCATATGATTTAACAGAAATGTGTAATCACCTAGATGGTGATTCACATTTGTCGAATGTTGTCAGATACTTTTTGTTCTATATTTTCTCGTGTTCTAATATTGTGATGTTTTGTTTTCTAGACAGATAGTGAAGCAGATTTTTGTATCTCAAGAAAAAATTTAGGTTTGTGAGCCCACAATATACACTAACGTTTTAATAGTTTTTGCAGGTACAGTTGGACTTAATTTAGTTCACACTTCCTTTGGTGTTATCTAAAATAAACAAGACAAATCTTTTTGTTGCAAGGTTAAAAAGAACATTCATCATTTCTATGTGGGATTAAAATGAACATCATGCCCATTGGAGAAACATCTCCAAATATCTTTTAGAAAACATTGCGATGAAGGATTAAAAAGAATAATCTTGTATTTTGTGTCTTCAAGGTGATAGGCATATGCTCTCCCCTTAATTGGGTGACCAAAAAGGCAGATTCACCATTTATGCTTTTTGTCATTTTTGCAATAGGATAAAACCTTTAGCAAGCTTGCCCTCCCAAGAAGCCCAAAAGGTCAATGAGAGGGGAACGACCTAAGTGGACAATGACTAAAGCTAATTAATCCAACCCACTATAATCAAATGTGGATGTGATGAAATTCATGTCCAACAGTAATTTTGCATTGACAACTTTCTCCCAGTATCTTAAAGATGTGAAAAGCCTTTGTTCTAAAGGTTGGGAAGCCTCCTCAGGGAGTTTATCTTTGACACACCGAATAGTTCCCTTTCTACAAACCATAAGCATAGAAGCCAAACCGAGTCAGTAACCAGACATTTGTAATATCATAGTGCAAGGGTGGGGAAGAATCCACCCCCAAGACACTCACCATATATCTCCCAAGAAAATGATCCAATTGAGAAGCAATTCTCTTTGGTTCAAATTTTGGCAAAAGACAAAAAAGTGGGCGCACCCTAGGGTGTGACAGGGTTGTTTGAGCTAAAGGAGTATCATGATGTGGGCTATGGTATTATGAATGACCCTTGACATTAGGAGAGTCTGCTTGATGTGTTTTTCACTTGGCCAAAAATCTTTTGAAAACTTTGGGATTTAAAAAGATCCTACCAAACAAAAGGGATTTGAAAAGATCCTATTAAACGTGCTCTCTTTTCATTATGGACAAGAAAAGTGTCTTCTTACTTGTTGATGTATTTTAATCATTCTGAAAAAATCATACTTCAAACATCCAAAAATACAAGAAGGAAATCAGTCGAACATAATCTCAACTCAAACAAGTTTTTCAAGTTCAACACATCAAAAACCACTTTTGGGAGTATGAAGAAAACATGTTATCTCTTTTGATATTAGGTCTCAATTGCATAGTCCATTTGGCATAGTACATGCATAGTCATAATTTCATGTTCTCATGTTGCACAAGTCTTGGCACAAGTCCTCACTTCATACTTAGAAATAAGTTCAAATTTTATCAAAAGTTGCATCCAAAGTAGTCTTTGCATTGTCACCATTTACATCCCTCTTAGGATCCAATTTAGTCTTGCACATTCCAATAACTTTCATTAGAATCCAAGGGTATCATCTTAGTCTCAAATTTATCCTTGCATATTCTTCATTTGAGTTCATCACCAAATAGGAAGTTTTAAGCATATCATTTGCATGGGTTTACCAGGTAATGGTGAATTCCCTTTTGCACAACCCAATCTTGGGCCAGACAATGATCAATTGGAAATAATTGATGGTTTAGATAGCCTTGCTTGGCAATTGAGGATTGATCTTCCCCAGTATGAAGAACTCAAATCTGTTATAGACAATGAAATCTAACAATCAATCTGGATTGAGAGGCAAGCCGCACAAGAAATAGCTCGATAGGGGGAACAAGAAGCACTTCGACAACTACTCAAAAAATCTTGCAATAGGATATCAAATTCCTCCTCAAAATCCTCAATAGAGTGTCATTATTTTAGTTTAGCTTACATGCATGGTTAATCCTTGCATAGTATTGCATTCATCCAAGTCCACCATTTGCATTTTAGGCACATCATACTGAGTCATAAGATTAGTTCAAAGATAGATTTATGCCCATAACAAGATCACAAAAAGCCAAAATGGATCAAAATAGTGACCCATTGGTCAATCCTACCTGAACATGGATTTCTCAACATATCAAAACTCACAGGCTAGAAGACCTGCAACACTATCAATAAACACAAACAAAATGCCTTTAATGGAAGAGTTTCAACACAACTTGACACAAAAAGAATTGGAGGCATCTCAACAAGATCCACAACTTCTCATGGTCTTAAATTCACTTATCAACAATGCCAGATATCGATACCTATCACTATTAATTCAAAACAAGGCCAAGTTACCTCCGGGTACTGACATCTCAGCAGTATTTCCACTAGGAGAAACATTGATCCAAAATGTAATGCACACATTAAATGTTATGCAAGATCAAGCAACAACTTCTAGCTCAACCCAAGGTGTGTCTCAACATACGCAAGCTTCAACAACTTAGTCCATAATGGATTCAACATATAATCTTCAATTAGAAGCCACGTCTTCAAGTACCAATGTCACGTCCCAAACAACACCCAACATTACATCACAAACAACATCAAATGTTTTGAATACCTCAATGCAAGCTCAAAGAATGACTGCTCTTCCAACAAGTACTTCTCAACCAATAGTATTACTCGCCATTGGATCTACCTACAGTGGTCAAAATTTGAATCAAGGCTCAATAGGGAAGTATAGCTTAAGCCAACCAAATGTCAGTACTTAGTTTGCATATTTTACACCATGTAGTGGAAATCTTGGCACACAGTTGCATAGTTAGTCAATACATTCCAACAAGCTCCAGCATACTCAAATACCATTCCTTTTGTGGGAAATACCTATAGGGTCAGTGCACCTTTGACCCAAACAAAAATATTGCCTCAACAAGTGCAGAATTTGCAAAGGCAAATGACAAACATGCAAACAATGAATGATAAGAAGAGCTATACTATAGAAGTGTTAGGTCCTAGAGACAACTGAGAGGGGGGGTGGGGGGGTGAATCAGTTGTTTAATAAATTCAAACCAAAAGCTAATTAACCAACTTAATGCTTAATACCGGTAAACCAGTTAAGTATGCCGATAGACAGTGTTAATAGTAAATTGCTATACTGGTAAGGATTAATGCATGAAACATAAACATAAAGTCATCCACAACACATAACACCAATATTTGTATGTGGAAACCCTGTAAGGGGAAAAACCATGGTGGGAAACCTTACCCACAATCAAATGATACTACTGTAGATAGTAAGTGTACATAAATGGGGTATGCACATGCAGAAAGGCCAACAGCCTAGAGCTCACTGCTCAATCACAAAATGGGAGTCACACTGACTACAGTTGGATGGTTAAATCCAATAAGAATGTATTGCACAAAATAGCATCTTCATATGCTAGATTCAGTACTGGTGTAATGCTGATATGCTTCTACAAAAACCTAGCTTCACCTTCAAATGATGTCTTCATGTATATCCCTGCTTGATCTCGCATATACCTTCACTCAATTCTTTTTCGCATTCCACACTTGATCTTACAAATAAGATCTTACATTTATACCATACCCTAAGACCAATTTTAGTAGGTCGGCTCTACAAGATATTATAATTGTTTATGGTGAAAATGGATAACAATAAACAACAATATTGAAAGGCTAAATGAATTCAACCACCAAACCCTAGCCTAACAACAACAAAGATCCACCATAACATATGAAGATTACCTAAGACAATGCAAATAACTCAAAATCACAAAGATTATACCATCACATGTCCAATAGGGTTTTGATCTCCATTCTTCCTACCTCCATTGATCTTGCTTGATATACTTGCTCTCAGATTTTTGTATGCACAAGAGCTCAACAAAGAACGGAATGTGGTTGCAAGTGGAATTGTAGTGTAGCCAAGTATTCCAAAATCAGTCATTAGGATGTGTCATTAGGGTTTGACAATGAAGAAAGCATCTCCTTAAATAGAAGACACAATATGAAATGGAGGGTTAAGATTGAGAGGTGTAAAAAGAGAGGTCGGCTAGGATTAGAGGGTAGGTAAAAGAAATAATAAAATAATGAAAGAGGTAGGTAGTGTATGAATTAAGAGATGAATGACATGTGTCATGTGTAGAAAAAGATAATGAATTAATTAAATAAATAAAGATTTATTTAATTAATAGAAGAAGTAGGACAATTAAATAAATAAAATATTTATTTAATTTAGGAAAGGGATAATTTAAATAAATAAATGTATTTATTTAAATGAGAAATAAGGCTAGAAGAGGATAAATGAATTAATTAAATAAATAAATATTTATTTAATTAATAGAAGAATTAGGCTTAGATAATTAAATAAATAAAATATTTATTTAATTAGACATGACAATTTTGAGTGTCTACATTTTGCCCCTCTTTGAGACAATGCGGCTTGTCGCGTTGTTTTAAAGAAAATAAGATGAACTGATACAGAGTTGCCCCAGGATGGGAATGATATGCCCCCTCGAGAGATTGGATGAAAATGTCTGAAAAGATTGCAGACAATCTCTCAATAAGAAAGACGGGATAGAATGGACTGATCAGATAAAGTGACAAAGTCACGGGATAAGGAAGACTGACTCGGGAAATGAGAGCTAGGGCAATCTATAAGATAGACCACGGGGGAAAATACATCCTCATTGTCATCTACACATCCAAGAGATTAGAGTGCAGAGAGAGAAAAGAGCAGCAGCAGTCAGCAGCGATGGCTTCCATCCATAGATTCGATCGTGTTCGCCGATTCCAGCGACCAGCCGATGCAGGAGAGCTGGTAAGTACCCGAAAACCTCCTCGTACTTTCACGCATTTCGAGTTTTGTCATTAATGCATGCTAAGTAGCAATAAATGCGCTAGGAATAGGGTAGTTGAAATATGCAAAAACGCGCAACCGCGTCTGTGTCAGTGCCAGGCGCGTCTGTGTCGGACAGGCGCTTCTGTGTCATGTCCAGGCGCGTCTATGCCTGGAACCGCGTTTGCGTTGATTGCGGACGCGTTTGTGAAATGTAGAAGCGTCTGTGCTCTGTAGGGGCGTTTATGTCATGCAGGGACGTCTGTGTTCCCTGGTCGCGTTTGTGCATGGTATAGGCACGTTTGTGTTCAGAAAACGCATCTGTGTTGCAGAAGCGCGTTTGTGCAGTCTATAAGCGCGTTTAGGAGTTGAAAGCGCGTTTATGAGTCAAAATGCATGGTTTTAGTCTTTTAGGTCAAATCGGCAGTTCTGTGATGAACATACGCTGTCGATTGGATAAGCTGCTGAGAGGATACACTCAAGCAGGTCCTCTAGGAAGACTAGGATAGGTCAAGGCACTTTGTGATGAACAATGAGTACCAAGATAAAGTACTTTGTGATGAACAGGGAGTACTAAAATATGAGCAGCACTTTGTGATGAACAGGGAGTGCAAATGTGAGTAACACTTTGTGATGAACAGTGAGTGTCACTAGGGTAGATAGCCATATGCATTTAGATAGCGAGTAGCATTTTGTGATAAACAGTGAATGCCACTATAACTGACATGATTGAGTTGCTTGACTGCAGGAGTATTTGCCAATGCTAGAGTCACGGGAGAGATTCCCATCGACTCAGAGGTTGCGACCTGAGTTGACAGCCGAGGACTGAGCTGCGATTGAGGTTATGGGATTGAGATACATTCTGTATGTGCCTGAGTTTCGGGTGAACATGGGATTGTTGACTGCACTGGCTGAGAGATGGCACTCAGAGACTTGTAGTTTGCATTTGCCGATGGGTGAGATGACAGTCACCTTGGAGGATGTATACAGGATACTGCAGATATCGATCGATGGGGAGTTAGTACCCTATGATCGAGACGGAGATAGGGATGCACTGAGACGAGTGTTCTATGATCTAGGACTAGGGATGAGGGTGGGACATGTGGCATGGGATACCATGACATGGACAAGATTAGCACTACCAATAGTGTTGACAGGAGTTATCAGTGGGTTCCTCTGTCTGGATAGGACGACACGAGGGGTGACTGCAGGGGACACAGGGGCCAGGAGAGTTGATCTTGGGGTGGGTCCTTCTAGGGCTCAAACTCCATCGAGGCCAGGCGGCTCCGAGGGAGGGAGTTTATCATAGCCTTAGAGGGCTCCCTATGTATCAGTATTGTACCATTTTTGTATTGTAGACACCTGCGGGTGATTTTGTAGCCATATGATTCTTTTAACATCATTGTATCATGACACTTTTGATTATATATGAGAGATGATCCATTTTTGCGGCAGCTATATGCATGTGTACCTTATGTGATGAAATGTTCTTATGTGATACATGTTTTATGGTATGGATGCTTATATGATGCAATGCAATATATTTTTGTTCTTTTATGTTGTATATGTAATGCATGATGCAAATGTGAATGTATGTGATGCAAATGAATATGATAATGCAAATGATTATTTACATAATGAAAATGTGATATGTGCTAATATGTGTTGTATGCAGGATGTGATGCATTTGTGATATCTATATGTATGTATGAAATGCTTATATGTGGTGATGCAGATGCGACTATATGAAGTGCAAATATTTTTGGTCTGTCATTATACTCAGTCATGTGATAGCGGGCTACGCGGACTCGAGAAGGACAATGGAAGTCAATCAAGAAGGGGGATGGAAGACAGAAGATATGAACGTGAAAGAGCTTCTTGTGCGTTATCATCATTGAGCTTTATTATGGCAGAATAGGTTATGACAATCGAGGCATATGTTCGGCCCAGAAAGTCATTGTACCTGTTTGCATGGAGATAAGACAATCACAAACAAGGAATGCCCCAGTTCATACTAGACTCACAGTGTCCTCATATCCTTGGACAAGTCATAGCATTACTAAAAGACAATCCACAGACAGCAAATGCAAATAGGTGACGATACCCCATCCTCGCCTTTCTAGTCAAAGACATCCTGGAGATAGAATCTCTAGTCAAAGACATCCTGGAAAAGCTAAAAGACATGTCACCAAAAAGATAAAATCAAAAGAAAACCAAGACTCGACACCAACATCCACTGTAGTCCTCAAGTTTAGTGTCTCTTGTCACTTGTTTAAGTCTTATTCGATTGTGGTCACAATGTTCACTTTCACAAAAAGGATAGATAGCACTGAACCATATGTTGTCTGAGTCTGTTGAAAGATTTGATTTTGTTGAAGTTCATTGTTGCTGCTGTGTCTCATCTGAAACTGACTGAATCCATGAAACTGATACTTTATTGTGGAGAAGATGGAACTTTATTGCGGATCTGTGATGCAAATGTTGCTTTATTGCGGATTGTGCGCGGATAGACTTGAAGGAAGCTGGAAGAAACTGTACTCCTCAAAACATGTGATGTTCTCAGTTCCACACCCATTACTAGACGTAGGATTTGCCTTAGTCACAGATAGGAGCCGATTTATTATGGATGGAAAGGGAATGAAAAGGGAGGGTTATGGATGGCTAACCAATCTTAGGCAGATCAATAACAAGCCATGATGGAAATGGGTAAGTTTATTGTGAACGAATAGGTTGTGAGTGTGTGCAAAGTAAAAGATGAAAGAGAATCCTGAAAGAGGGAGGAGAAAAGTCTCTACGCATGGCGCTGGTGACCCAGTTTTCACCATGGTACTTGCCCAGGGTGCCACCGAAGTGGTTTTCACCGTTGGACGAAATTATTTCTCTTTACTTTTTTTTTTATTTTTTCAATTTTTTTGTTGTCACAAGGCGCCTGTTTGCCAGGTTTTCACCAAGTAACGATTTTTTTGTTTTATAATTTTTTTTTTTGTATTTTTGCAATTTTTTTGATTTTTTTGTATTTTTGCATTAGGATATTCCGAAGAGCTTATGTGTAGAACCTACGAAGGTGCATGCTGTTGATAGGATCCTTCAAGGGTTCGCCTTCTATAGTTGAGAGCTGATATGCCCCAGATCCATATACCGCTGTGATGATGTAAGGACCAAGCCAGTTTGGTTCAAACTTGCCCTTCTTATCTCTGTCTTGTTGATTCTTGGGGTTCTCTCTGAGAACCAAGTCACCTACCTCAAATGTGCGAGGCTTGACTTTGTGATTGTAACTACATTGTTCCTTGACTGAATGATGTGTAGCTTGAGTGACTGTCTTCCTTGATAAAGGAACTGAGATAGAATTACTAGTGTGTGGACTACACAGGCCCATATGCATGTCACCTAAAGAAGTTTGGGCATCACTGATAGCAAAGTCCTTTGAGGAAGCTCCATTAAAGGTCCATGATGTATCACCAGAAGGGAAAGGATGTGCGGAACAAGTGGATGAGTTATGAAGGCTTATGATTGCGAAAAGAAGTGAAAGTAGGATAGCATGATGGAGACTTAGGATCAACAAGTATGCTTTTTGACTTAAAATTTTAGAGCTTTTGCCCCCAGTTATTTTGATATTAGGGGAGATCATCTCTTGTTCTTTTTTCTTCATGGGATTTTTATCCTTGACTTTGATTTTTGCAGAGTCCAATAGCTTTTGATTTTGATTTGTACTAAAGGACTTATCTTTAGTTTTGACTTTTAGTTTTTTCTTTTCGAAGCTTGATTTTTTATCCCCAATGAGTAAGGGCTTTTGTAATTCTTGTTGATCCAAGTCTGGAAGTGGAGTGGAAATGGAATGAGTGGATGATATGGTAAAGCTATGTGAGTTCTCAAGAGGGCTGGCAGTACGCTCAATAGATTCTTTGTTGGAACCACTCTTAGGACTATTGATATCAAGAGTTGCTTGCACCACTAGAGGATATTTGCATTCAAACTTAGTAGCCACAACACTAGGTGGTTCACACCCAATTCCTTGGCATTGCAAATTGTTTGTAGGTTGCTCCTGTTGACTGAATGGCTTAGGAGACTATGGGAGTTGCTCAACATGAAAGATATACTCACCACATCCCATGTCTTTAATCTTGAACTTGTCTTCTTTTAGCTCTGCCTGTTTTGATGTAGAAGCTTTTAAGGATTCAGGATCCACATATGCTGAAGATGGAACAACTTCTCGATTAGCTGGAATTGTTATTTCTGATCTAGGTCGCAGATTGTTGCAATAAATGAATGGATTTGGATCCGCTTTGACAGTCACTTCAGCTCCATTGTGTGGGAACTTGATACATCGATGATATGTAGATGGTATTGCTCTCATTTCATGAATCCAAGGACGTCCTAGTAATATGTTGTATGTAAGATCAAGATCAAGGACTTGACAAACCACATCCTTTGTAACTGGCCCAATTCTTAGAGGTAAGGTGACTGTGCCCTTGGATGAGCGCTCTTCATCATCATATGCCTTGATGGTAATTTGGTTTGTAGAATTCACAGCCTTGTCAGAATATCCCAATTGTTTAATGGTGTTCAATGTACAAATGTTAAGACCTGCTCCTCCATCTATCAGGACTCGCTTTATTCGGTGTTTATGTATGAAGGCTTCAACATGTAGGGGTGCATTATGAGGCTAACTTATGGAGGCATCATCGGCTTCTGTGAATGTGAGGGAGTGTGGAACGGATAGGTATCCCACCATGGCTTGAAACTGGTCCACGTTCAGATCAGTAGGGACAGCAGTGTCTCTCAAGATTTTGTCGAGGATGGCTTTATGTGCAGGAGATATACTTAAGAGCTCAAGAATAGAGATGAGTGCAGGTGTCTTCCCTAGTTGTTCTACAAGATCGTACTCAGGCTTGGTTGATGAAAGATTGGTATTCTTGGTGGAGGCACCTGGCAATGTAATCTTACCTCGACGGGTTGTAACATGACATTCAGAGGTAGCTTCGGATGAAGATCCCACACCCTTTAGGACAATTTTAGGTCGTTGAGGAGGATTCTCAGGATTTTTATTTTTGATAGTAATGGTAGAAATATAATTGTCCATTGAGATGTGATTGATAGTAGAATCATAATTGTAAGGTGCTCTGGTGTAATTGGCTTGATCATCTGTGACTTTGCCTTTTCCTTTGTCATGTTTTGGGAATGGTTCCTTAAACACCTCATGTTCTTGATTAGATGAATGTCCCTCAATCTCAATATCTCCTCTGTCAATGAGATCTTGCACAATGTTTTTCAATCGATGGCAATTACCTGTCTTATGACCCTTGCTCTTATGAAACTCACAATACTCATCATCATTCCACCAATTTGGTTTTACCTTTGGTTCATAAGGAGGAAAATCTGGAACTGTAATCACTTTGTTTGCTACAAGCTTTTTGAATACTGATTCAAGTGGTTCTCCCAATGGAGTGTACTTCCTTTGTGGTTTTGAAGTTGTTTGATTGTTCACTTGATTGTTGGTAGAACTTGATCCAGAAAAGACGAACTTTGGTCTCACTGTGTTGGCATCAACAACACCATCATTAACTGTGTTCTTGTTCTTGTTCCAAAATTTTGGTTTGTCCTTTCCTTTAAAGCCCTCTTTGTTTTCTTTGAATAGCTTGATAACTCCTTGTTCAATTAAGACTCTTTCTGTTGCTAGGCCCTTTTCAATGACATCCTTGAATGTAGACAAACAAGCTTTTCTGAGATCATAGCCAATAGCCTTGTTAACATTTTGTGTGAACATCTCCACCATTTGTTTTTGCGGGATCTCACAAGAGCATCTGCTAGCTAGGTTTCTCCATCTCTGTAAAAATGCTGCGAAAGATTCTCCTTCCTTTTGTTTCGTATTGCACAAGGTAGTAACTGAGACATCTGTTTCAATGTTGTAAGAGAAATGTTGAATGAATGCTTCTGCCAAGTCGCCCCATGACTTAATAGCGGGAGGTAATTGAGAAAACCATTTCATAGCTTGGTCACCTAAGCTCTGTGGGAACAACCTCATCAAGTATGTTTCTTCTGCCGCTACCTCAATGCAAGTTGTGAAGAATTGTCTTATATGTGCCTTGGGGTCTCCTCTCCCTCTATATTTGTCAAATTTTGGTGTTACAAAGTGCGGAGGAAACGGAGGCATTGGAATGCTCTTATCGAAGGGATAAGGGCATATATCTCTCATAGTGTATGTAGGTTTGGATGTACTCATGTCCTCCACTTTCTTTTGTAGATCTCTAATTTGTTGCTCCAAATTATTTTTGGGAGGAGATTGATTTCTTGTAGCATACCCCATGTTTGTAACACCCATTTGAGGAGGAACTTGTTGCATGTATGGATGATACTGATCGTAGACATGTCCATATGGAGGTCTATATTGATGTGGCATATATGGAGCACTTGGCATAACTTCTTGTTGAGGGACCCCATATCTGTTTTGTGTGTATAAACCATATTCAACAGGTCTTTCATTTTCCATTGTGTTGCCCCCAATTTTGACATGAGGTCTCCTTGTGTCAAAATTTTGAGGATGTCCTTGAGTATCTACTTGTCTTGATTGATCCATACCTTGAGCATGTGTTTGAGCATAAGGCCTCCATGATGGTCTTTGAATGTAAGTATCATATGTTTGAGCTTGTGTATGTGGGATTGCTGGTTTTTGAAGCAAAACTGATGGTGACTCAGGCATCATATTCAGTCCTCTATTTCCTCCACTATTTGGTCTCCTTTGATCCATGTTGGATTGAGTTTGTTGTGAGGGTCGACTTTCCATAAGTTGAGATAAGTCAAAATCATGTGGTATTTTAGCTCCACTTTGTGCCATCATGTTTAAAAAGTATTGACGATCTCTCCTCATTATCTCTTCAACCAATCTATTGAATTGAGGATCCATTATGGATTCTTGTATGTCTGCTGATAGTATTGAAGAGTTGTCAACATTGTCATTGTGTGTAGTATTGTTGTTTATAGCGTTTGTGCTTTCCACATTTGGATTGTTTCTATAAACATTCATGTCTGGTAATGTAGTGTGCTCAGGATTGTAGAATAGATCATTGTCATACTCATAAGAACTCATGTTTGCGGATTCTTGAGCTTCTTTAGCTATTCTCCTAGATTTTTGAAGGCGGGTTTCAACCATGAACTAGGTGTTAGACCAAGATGTGAGAAACTAGATGAAGAATGACAAGAGTATGGAAGACCAAGAGTTGTATGGAGTGTAAATGAATCTTGAGGTGTACTTGCAATGTCCAAAGTGTAAGACCAAGTATGTAAGTAGTAGAGTAGGTGTGACTTCCAAAGAGAGGATAGTTTCTCTTGATGAGGTAAGCTGACCTTGACTCTAAGTAAGACCAAATGAGACCCAAAGGTAAGAAACCTTGATGAGGGACCACTTAGCAAAGTGTAGTTGTATGTAGTGTGTTGACAAAGTATGATGAGGACAAGCAAGTGACCTTTTGACTCAAGTTTAGACAAGTATGAATGTAAAATGAGATGTGAAGCAATGATGGACTATGTGAGACCTTAGAACAGGCTGAATGCTAGATGAAATATGAAGAGACAACCTAGGAAGCTCAAGTATTCCGAAACTGATTTCTTTTGTTTGTTGGACTGTGAAATTTTTCCAATTTGTGAAGTTTTTGGTTGTGACCAAATCTGAATGTTTGACTATTTTTCGTGACAAGAGGACACAATGTTGATGAGGACTCAGTGTTTGCAAGTGTTTAGACTCCAAAATGACTCCAAGAAAAGTGTGTTGTTTGATGTAAAATTGTTTTGCATACACTTGAAGACACAAAAGACACAATGTTTTGCTGTTTGGTCTTGATTGTTTGAATGTTTAACATAAGTCAAGCACAATTCTTATGGCTGGCCAAGACAATAGTTGTTGATCCCACATGGGGTTTTACCCCTGAGGCTACGCTATTCAGAGCGGATACTTAGATGCTTGACCTCACTGGCTCCACCCTCGGCACTCACTTCTCGGGTCAGCCAAGCATCAGTCCCCATGAAAACTCCCCATGGCGAACTTTGTATCTCTACTAAGAACCGTATGTGTGTGGGCCGCTACCAGAGGTCCGACCTCCTGCCCCAACAACTAGAAGGATTTGGGCTTCTAAAACAAAAAGGTGCTAGTAAGGGCATCCGCTCGTGTGGCCATACATGCGGCACTTTCAGCTCTGTAAATACAGAAGGCTCCCAGCCGATAGGGGTTACGCCCTACAAATGATCAAATAAATTTGATCAAACGGGTTTATGGGGAGACATAGTGTCGGTATGAACTAATCAGCACACGTTATTCATAGTTTTCACCATGAATACATTTGATTATAGTGGTTTGGATGAGGTGGGTTTTCCTCGCTACCACTTGGGTCGTTCTCTTCTCACTAGTAGTCCTAATGACCACACGGGAAGACAGGCCCTCTAAAGATTAAACAAAAAGAGCCTATTGCTCAAGACACAAAAGATTCAATTTTAGTGCACCAATTGAAGTGTTTGCTAGTCTATGAAAACAAGGCACACAATAAAAATCCAAAAAACCTTGCCAAGGACCTGCAACAAAGATTTATTAGTAGTTTGGATTGTTTCAAATGATCACCCCTTCCTGCAAGCACACAAGTTAGGTAAATTTTAGATCCAAAAGACTTTGTGAAATAGGGGCCTTCAACAATGCGTTTTGTTGACCAATTCAAAGACCTGATTCATCATAAAAAAAGACCACCTGTAAAATTTCAAGATATTTCCAAAAATGTAAGAAAATCCAAAAAATTTGTTAATTTGCTCCAAAAATTAATTTTTTATGAAAAATCATAAAAAATTCATATAAAATGCAAAATCAATCCAAAAAATCTGAAATTTTTATTGGAGAGTCTTTATGGTCTTCCAAACCTGCACAAAAAATTTCCTGCAACAAATCCAAGCAGTTTGTGAGATATGAGTAAAATAATGCAAAACCCTAATTTTCAAAGTTCTAATTTTTGAAGAATGATTTTGCATCAAATTTAAAATTACAAAGAACAGATCCTATGTATAATTCTGAGAGATTTCCAAAAATGTAAGAAAATCTAAAAAATTCGCTAATTTTCTCTCAAAATTAATTTTTTATGAAAAATAATAAAAAATTCATATAAAATGCAAAATCGATCCAAAAAATCTGAAATTTTTAATGAATCTTTCTGATACTGTTCTCAACCTGCAAAAAAAATTTTATGGAAAAATTTGAAGCCGTTTGTGAGATCTGATCAAAATAAATAAAAACCCTAATTTTTAAAGATCTGATTTTTAGGGAAATATTTTGCATCAAAATTAAATTCACAAAGAACAGATCCTGTGTATAATTATGAAAGATTTCCAAAAATGTAAGAAAATCTGAAAAATTCTCTCATTTGCTCTCAAAATAAATTTTTTATGAAAAATCATAAAAAATTCCTAAAAATTGAAAATTTGCTCCAAAAATTTTGAATTTTGGATTGAGAGCTCCTAATACTTTCTTCAACCTGCAAAAAAAATTTGGTGCAAAATTTACAAGCCGTTTATGAGATATGATTGAATCTCTCCAAGATCTTGATTTTGTGTCCAAAACCCTAGCTGCACAAGGTTATTCTCCAAATTGTTTTACAAAATAGCAATATAGGGTTAGAAAAATCTACAAAAAAACATAGATCTAAGAAAAATCCATGTCCCACCAGGCATGCCAAAATGTTTATGGTGAAAATGGATAACAATAAACAACAATATTGAAAGGCTAAATGAATTCAACCACCAAACCCTAGCCTAACAACAACAAAGATCCACCATAACATATGAAGATTACCTAAGACAATGCAAATAACTCAAAATCACAAAGATTATACCATCACATGTCCAATAGGGTTTTGATCTCCATTCTTCCTACCTCCATTGATCTTGCTTGATATACTTGCTCTCAGATTTTTGTATGCACAAGAGCTCAACAAAGAACGGAATGTGGTTGCAAGTGGAATTGTAGTGTAGCCAAGTATTCCAAAATCAGTCATTAGGATGTGTCATTAGGGTTTGACAATGAAGAAAGCATCTCCTTAAATAGAAGACACAATATGAAATGGAGGGTTAAGATTGAGAGGTGTAAAAAGAGAGGTCGGCTAGGATTAAAGGGTAGGTAAAAGAAATAATAAAATAATGAAAGAGGTAGGTAGTGTATGAATTAAGAGATGAATGACATGTGTCATGTGTAGAAAAAGATAATGAATTAATTAAATAAATAAAGATTTATTTAATTAATAGAAGAAGTAGGACAATTAAATAAATAAAATATTTATTTAATTTAGGAAAGGGATAATTTAAATAAATAAATGTATTTATTTAAATGAGAAATAAGGCTAGAAGAGGATAAATGAATTAATTAAATAAATAAATATTTATTTAATTAATAGAAGAATTAGGCTTAGATAATTAAATAAATAAAATATTTATTTAATTAGACATGACAATTTTGAGTGTCTACAATAATAAAAACATTTTACATACAATATAATATCCGATGCAATAACTGATTAAACATGTTGGCTTGATGCATTTACAACAGTAACAAATCATTTCCATAGCGCACCATGCTGATCTAGAAAAGATAAACCTGCCGGTGTAACCCTAGGTAACCTGGACCTATTTGCCGGTAAAAGAAAATATGCAAATATGAATATACCAATGATTAATTCTTCAAAACAAAGTGTCCACACGATGTCTTCGACATTACCAAGTGTCTTCCATATCATTCCAGGTACCGATGAACAATATATTCTGTCGGTGAACCATATACCAGTAACTGTTGCACAGTTTACTTGCTTGCCGATGAATGTTGCTAGATCTCCAAAGTGCTTGTATTCAGTAGGTGTTGACATCAATGACAAAACCATACCAAAATACCAACAATCTCCCCCTTTGGCATTGATGGCAACACAAGATGGAAAAACTGTAAAAGTGCCAAAACAGAAATGCCAAATACAAAAACCAACAATCTTCATTTCTCCCCCTGGGAGCAATATGTGTTTATCCAAGAATTTATTTTCAATACCAATCTCTCCTTAAATGTGTTTTTCAAAATCTCAAATGTGTTTTTCAAAATATCTCCCCAAAAAGATAATGTGTTTTTCCATTGATATCTCTCCCCCTTTGACATCAAATGCCAAAGTCAAGTTCATACAAAATACCAACCAATTTTTACTATACCAACTACTCCCCCTAAGAAGTAGCTTCCTCATCAAATATCGAAATAAAAGATTTGTCTTTTTAATTCTACCGGTTGATGACAATCATTAACTGTCTAAGTCTCTACCGGTGGTGGTAACTTTGTTTCTTACTCAACCAAGAAACTAATGTCTTTCCAAGAAAGAATGCTCCTCCAGTGGTGCTCTTTCTATCATCCACATCTCCTGCCCAATTTGCATCTATGTATGCACATAGATCAAAATTTTCATCTTCTCCTCCAAAGATTATATCATCAACAAATTCTTCAATAATCAAGATGTCATCATTAGTTATTTTGTAATATAAATTGCTATCTGCATTTCCTTTAGTAAAACCAATCTTCAAAAGATACTTATCCAACCTTATCCGCAAGAAGATCTTTGTCCTTTCCCACCATATTTTGAAACTCCAAAGTTTGACAAGTATAGAGGAAAAGGTGATCCCAAAGATCATGTCCGAGAATTATTCACAACATGTATCAAAGTGGCCCATGAGGACACATACTTAAATGCATCTCTTTCCCAAAAGTCTTGGAGGGATGGCATTAGAATGGTTTTCACATTTGCCACCCAAGATCTCCTCATGGGGTGAGTTGATTGAGCAGTTTATCACAAACTTTTCACACAACATAGACAATCCCGTTACCTTAATGGATTTATGCGCAACCAAATAAAGGGAAGGTGAAACATTTGCATCATTTTTGCAGCAATGGAGATCATTATACCGCAGATGCCTTAGCCATATTCCATATTTTGAGCAAGTAGACATATTTATTGAAAATCGCATTCCACAAATCAAATATCCACTACAGATGCAATGTTTGAATACCTTCAAAGAAATCACATAAAAAGGTATAAAGCGTGAAAAGGGCTTGGTGCAGCAAGGAATATTGACCCATCATAAGGATAATGGACCAACTAATAATTCAAACACTAGAAAGTCAAAGTTTTGGTCTAAAAACAAGAATGTTACAAATAACGGGGTTGTGGATGCCCGTGTTGTCAGTAGGGCTCAACCAGTGGTGACGCTTTAAGGACCAGTTGATTCTTTTATCTCTAATAAAGCTCAATCTCAAGGTAGCAATACACCATCAACAAATTCCAATGCAGTCCAATCTATTAATCAACGACCTCCAAAAATTAGTACACCTAGAAGGAATTATACACCCCTTGGAGAACCAATTGAGTCCGCTCTTAAAAAGTTGATACAAACCAATGTCATCACTCTACCAAAAGTCATACCATATGAACTAGGTCCATTCAAATCCACTTGGTGGAATGATAATGACTACTGTGAGTACCATCGTACCAAATGCCATAAAAAAACAAGTTGTTTTAAGCTCAAAAATATGATACAATACTTCATTGATGAAGGTGACATTACTGTGGATGCTAACAAAGGACCAACCAGCATAGATCATACCATTTTAAAGACCCTTTTATTAAGCATGACAAAGGAAAATCTTCCAGCTTAGGTACACATAATAACATTGTAAACTACACCAATGTAGCATATGATTATACAATCAATGCAATAAGTGCAGGAGATGCAACAATAGCCACAATGACAGTCAACCCAAGGAACTAATATTGTGCATTTATCATCAGCATATCTAAGGTCACATTACAAGAGGTTCCACCTAATCCTTCTCCACCAACAAGAAACTATAATGTGGTTGACCAGCTAAGAAAGACCTCAACCCAAATTTCATTGTTTGAGTTGCTTCGAATATCCCCAACTCACAAGGCAATATTAGATAAGGTTCTCCAATAATCTGTTGTTGCCCATGACATAAATGAAAATGCATTCCAATCCATGGTTGGAAACCTAGCTACTTCGAAGGTAGCATTCACAGAGCAAGATGTACCAACAAACAAGCCCATGCACAATGATCATCTTCACCTAGAAGTTTTTGTTCATAAAAGGAAAGTTAGAAGAGTGTTAATAGATGGTGGGTTTGGACTCAACATATGCACTTTAAACCTGAATAAAGCATTGGGCTTCTCACAGAATCATATTAATCCTACAAAGATAATCAACATCAAAGCATATGACAATGAAGAACGTCCATCCAAGGGTATAGTGACCTTACCTGTGCAAGTAGGACCTGTAACCATAGATGTCACATTTCAAGTTCTGAACTGAGAGTTGGGATATAATATGCTACTAGGTCACCCATGGATACATGCCATGCAGGTGGTACCATCAACTTTCCACCAATGTGTTAAGTTCCCTTATAACGACATTGAGATCACAATACATGGTGATCCAGATCCTTTTCAACATTGCAACTACTTGAGAGCAAGCACAAAAAATCAAGTCTCAATCAACAAAGCATCTCCACTCACCATGTATATGGAATCTCTAAAAATCTCAAACACACTAGCATCATCATCTTGCACACCTACAACACCACCTCTCCAAATCAAGGATGAAGGGTGTGGCGAGTATTCTTGTTATGAAACATTATCACTGGGACAATTGTCTCCTAGATCCTTTGGGAGAGCATTACCAGATCCGACCAATTAAAATAAAGGAAAAGAAATTGTCCAATTCTCAAACTCTTGTTCCTTCATAAGTTGGGGAGAGCTTAACGAAGAATCCTTAGGATAAGATTCCAACAATTGGTTATACAAAGAAGAAAGTGACAATCCAAATGTTAGACTCCCTTTGGAACAATATGGCAATGGCTTTAAGATGTTACAACAACATGGTTATGATGGAACGATAGGTTTGGGGGCACATGCTCAACATATCATAGAACCTATATTACCATAAAAAAATCCAAAGAATTGGGGATTAGGATATACTAGTCTAAGAAGAAGAAGAAGAACATCTCGACCAGATACTTCGATCATCCAAAATTTGCCAAAAACAACAACAACACTCACAAATGAAAATGAGGATCCTGAGTCACCAAGTTAGACGAACACATCTATTATTGCCTTCGCACCATCAACACATGCCAATATGGTGGAAAAAATAGGAATTACACCGACTGATGAATCTAGCAATGCTTCTACATCAACCAGTATATCAAGGGAAACAAGAATAGCACCAGCTAGAGGTGGTAATTCCATATTACCCCTATATCTCATTCAAGCCCTCAATGAGGCTTCTATCATAGAAGAAGGGTCTACAAGTCAAGGAAGAAGGGTCTACAAGTCAAGAAATTCTACCATTCATCATCAACACTACTGAAAATCATCTCTCTCCCATTGAATAAGTTGATGAAATTAATGAAGATGGATCAAACAAAGAAACATATATTGAAAGTTTTACTGAATCCCATGACTATGAGTTCTTATCTCTTCACAGTTGTAGCACATATTTAATATTTGATTCCTATGACAACCAATCACCTATGGATGATGGCATTGAATATAAGGACAAACAAGATAAAAAATAAATCAAGTATGTATATAATAATAGGGTCTACATGATGTCAGCAACATCTCCTCCAAATGAAGACAAAGACCTTTGTCTTATGTATCCTCACTTGATAGACCCGGGGCAAGAAGAACCACCACATTTGGATTTGTTCCAAAATTACGAGGCCATAGCAAAATTCCTAGATGCTAGAGATGGACTTCCCTATAATGATCACAATGCTATTTTTACTATAGATATGGGCATAACCACCTACTTTGGAGAAGCAAGCTCCTCTTCTAATCCAGAAGATGTAAATGGAATAGAAAATATCCCTACAAACATACTGGATAGTCTTCCTATAGATAAAGAACAATCATCACTGCTAGTAGAAGAAACTGAAGAAATCAACATCGAAGATGCTAAGAATGTACATAAGATACACCTGGCTAAGTCATTGAACCCCATGGAAAAAGAAATTTTTATTCAATTCTTCCCACATCGACCAATCAACTTTGCATGGTTGTATGTTGACATGCCAGGGTTAGACCCCAAGTTGGTATTACATCATTTGTCATTGCTAGCAGGTGTGAAACTATACAAATAGAAGCTCAGGAAGATGCATCCTCAAATGGCCTTATTAGTCAAAGTTGAACTACAAAAGTTGCGAGATGTGGGTTTCATCAGACCCATAGACTATGCATAATGGATTTCAAAGTTAGTACCAATGACCAAACCCACTTGAGGCATAACAATCTGCACTAACTTTAGGGATCTAAACAAAGCCTATCCCAAAGATGATTTTCAACTTCCTAATATAGATATGATCATGGATCTAATAGTTCAACATGAAATGCTATCACTCATGGACGGTTTTTCTAGTTATAACCAAATCAAGATTGCACCAGAAGACCAACATAAAACAACTTTCACTTGTCCTTGGGGAACATACTACTGGAATGTGATGCCATTCGGTCTCAAGAATGCTTGTGCCACTTATCAGAGAGTAATGACCACCTTGTTTCATGACATTATACATGATATCATGGAAGATTATGTGGACGACCTGCTAGCAAAATAAAAAACCAGAGATGATCTTTTAAATGTCTTAGCCAAAATCTTTGATAGGCTTGAATAATATAAAGTTCAACTCAACCCAAATAAGTGTGTGTTTGGCATAACATCTGGTAAACTCTTGGGATTCATTGTATCTAATAGAGGCATTGCAAGAGATCCCAAAAAGATGAAGGTTATCATCGAAATACCCTCACCCTCCACACTTAAACAATTGATAAGTTTGCAAGGGAGATTACAGTCCATAAGGTGCTTCATTGCACAATTGGCAGACAAGTGCCAACCATTTCAACACCTTCTAAAGAAAGGTGTAACCTTCAAATGGATAAAATAATGTCAGGAAGAATTTCAAGCATTAAAAGAATATCTTTTGTCAACACTAGTCTTGGTTCCACCAACACCAAATAAACCTTTGCTATTATACATATTTGCAATAAATTCCTCTTTGGGTGCCCTCTTAGCAATACATGATGAACAAGGTAAAGATAGAGTTATCTACTACATCAGTAGGACACTCATAGGATATGAACTCAACTATACACCTTTAGAACGAGCATGTTTAGTAGTGGTATTCACATCCCAAAATCTTAGACCTTACATGTTGAGTCATAAAGTCAAGCTCATTGCATATTTTGATCCTCTCAAATACTTGTTGAGTAAAACAACATTAACTGGAAGATTAGCCAAGTGGGTCATGATCCTGAGTGAATTCAATATAGAGTATGTTGATAGAAAATAAATCAAAGGACAAATCATAGATGATCAATTAGCAAACACACCTATACAAGATAACCATCCATTGGTAGTAGACTTTCCTAATGAATGAACGTTTTCACTCTCAGCATCCACAAGGTGGAAATTGTATTTTGACAAGTCCTATACCAATCATGGAGCAGGAGCGGGAATAATTTTTATTACTCCTTAAGGATATTCCATTCTAAAATAATTCAGGATCAACTTCCCTTGTACTAATAATATAACTAAATATGAGGCCCTAGTCATAGGACTTCATATTGTCGTTCAATGGAAAATATTGGAATTACAAGTCTATGGAGACTCACAACTTATTATCAATCAAGTAGATGATGATTATAATACAAAAGATGACAAGATGATACCTTACAAACAATTGGTGGATGAATACAAGCAACATTTCACCAATATAACATTTGATCAAATCCCAAGAGTACAAAATAGAGTAGTTGATGCTATGGCAACAATAGGATCTCTCTTGGATATGCCTAATAATGGAACTCATTTTGAGTTCATAGTGGAATAACTCATGGTACCAGCATATGAAATACCATCTTTTGAGTATGTCTATATGATAGTAGGACCTGAATCTCCTTGGGACAAAGAAGTATATGCCTACTTACATGATCAATATATGTATCCTGATCTCTCACGCAATCAAAGAAAGACACTTATTTGCGAACCTACAAGACATACAATCATTGTTAATACTATGTATAGAAAGGCTCTGGATGGTACATTGCTTCATTGCCTCAATGTCAAGGAGGCACAAACAGCTCTAAAGGAAGTTCACGATGGGATTTGCGGTGCTCACTCTTCTTGTCCCGCACTACCCAAGAAATTGCTGAGAACTAGATATTATTGGCTGATGATGGAAAATGATGCTTACAAGAATGTCCAAAGATGCAAAAAATGTTAGATACATAGAGATCTGATCTATGCACCTGCTCAGGATCTTCAACCGATTACATCACCATGGCCATTCTCATAGTGGGGACAAGATCTTGTTGGGAAGATAAACCCTACCTCCTCCAATGGACAAAAGTTCATACTCACAGCTACTAAGTACTTTACTAAATGGGTCGAGGATTTATATATGACCTACACAACAGGCAAACAAATAGCTAAATTCATCTTTAACTATATCATCTGCAGATATGGAGTCCCCATGTGCATCGTCACTGACAATGGACGACCTTTTAAAAATCAAGGAGTGAACTTTGCAACCAATTCCACATTCAACAACATTTTGCAATTCCTTATTATCCCCAAAGAAATGATAAAGTTGAGGCAACAAATAAACCATATTAAAAATCTTAAAGAAAGTTGTCAACGAAGCTGGACGAAACTGGCATCTTCATCTGAATCCAACTCTTTGAACCTATCGAACCGATGTCCACACAACTATTGGTGCTACACCATACTTTTTAGTATATGGTTCAAAATCCATTTTTCCTATTGAGGTAAAATTTCTATCACTAAGAGTCTCCATGAAACACATCATATCAGAGGAAGACTACAGAGTCGCACATTTGCAAGAAGTAGAACTATTGAACAAAAAATGACAAAGCACTCTAAATCATTTACAATGTTATCAAAACAAAATGAGATGAAGCTATAACAAAAGAGTATGACCATGTTGTTTAGAAGTAGGGCATATCATCCTTAAGGAGAATCAAAGGAACCTGACAAAATGCGAAAAACTAGGAAAATTTGAGCCCAATTGGCTATGTCCTTCTGTAATAACAAGAGTGGTTGGAAATGGCGCTCATAGATTAACAACAATGGAGGGATATCCATTCCCATACCCCATGAGCAACATGCACCTTAAAATTTATTACATCTAAGGGCTAGGTTATTTTATTCTTTACTTTATGCATTTGCATATCATTTTCTTTACAAGCTTTACATCTCATATAGTTTCTTTCCTAAATACACCACATTCACAATCTTCTAAGCATATAGTCTCTGAATGTGCATATAGTTGCATCAATAAAACAAGATGATTTTCTAAGTCATTCACCTATTTGCACTAAAAGGAGAGGAGGTGGTCTCATTTCCTAGATATTGGTACATGAAGTTTTAGGAAGTCTTGGGTCATTAATCTTCAATGTTGCCTTGTGATTAAGATTTATCCATGGTTGAGTAGAGGTTTCACTATTGAGCCTTGTTACCCAAAATCTATCAATTGCTATATCTCACACATTAACCAAATGCTCTAAGTCATTGAAGATACTTAGTTGGTCATGTGGCTAGTGAAAAATCCAATTTTCTACTTCAGTGTCATTGTAATTGTCATACCCAAGTAGGTTTCATTACTTACAAGTCAAGGTAAGAAAACAATAGAAAAAAATCCTATGCTAGAATTTCATATCAGTATCAAGGCAAAAGAGAAAAAATTATAATTGAAATATCATGCATACAAGTACAATAAAAGCTTGACTATGGGAACATGCGAGTAACTCCATCAGGGCTATGGACGTATGCTGGCAATAGAGCAATATTCAAGATATTACAATGTATAACCTCGTCGGGGCTACAGACGTCTGGCTAGTAGCAAGGCTCTATCCAGGATGCTTTTGAAGTCAGAATAACTCACATAGCTAGTCATATAGGATTCTAAGGATCTCTAATGGTTATAAGAGTCAAAATATATTCAATTGCACACACATGGGCAAAAGAAGATCAAAGTCTCAAGAATTGGTGGGGAAGTTTTTCGCATCTCCATTTATAAATCTTAGTCACATAGTGTGTTAAGTTGGATGGTCCAAGGTCTTTTGAGAATGGATTGAACTCCTATATCTAAGATGTTTTGTACCTTTAATTCAATTAGTGCATTTTAAAATGACAGATGCATACAATTATCCTTGTTCGAATAGGAAATTCATCTTCATCTTGCATCTTGCATTAGCAATAGCTGCATGTCAAAATTTAATTATCTCTGCATGCATTTTGTAGATCATCATATCGTAATAGGTCTGCATACTGGGGCCATAGCTGAAAAAAAACCTAAAAAATCATAAATTGTCCTAAAAAAACCTTAAAAATCGTAAAAAGTCCTAAAAAAATCCTAAAAATTAGAAAACAACAAAAATCAACCAAAAACATTCAAATATGATTATGAAAAAATCAACCAAAAACATTAAAAAATGATCCTGAAAAAACCCAAAAACATTGAAAAATTCGTAAAACCAAACTATAAATAAAAAAATCATCAAAAACTTGCAATAAAATGTCTCGCAAGAATCAAACACCCTAGAAAATATCTAGCAAACACTTTGTATGATGTTCACAAAGGATAAAAATATCTAATCAACTTTTGTAACCAAACTGATCAAACTGTCTTATCAATCGTATGAACTATTCTTATCAAGTGATCATTATCCTGTCTTAAATAGAAAAAGATACACTAAAAACCAGATAGGTCGGTCTTAAACGGGGTCCAAACTTTTTGAAACCAAACATTATCAACCATCACATCAAGCAATCAAAACAAAGACATGGATTAGGAAGGCTACCAGATGTTTATCCTAGTCGGTCTTTATCTTTTATCAATTGGTGATCAATCACATTACTATGCTACTCAAGGACGTCCACAAGTGACTAGAGGAGCCATGATGGGCATGATCTTTTTCTTTGTTTGTTGTTTGCGGTGTGAACCAATGAAGTTCTAGGGAAATAGTTACAGTCGGTGTTTGTGATTGGTACGTTAATTCGACAAGTATCCTATGCAAAAATTCAAGTTAGGGATATATATGCTTGTTACTACCACATATACCTTGACCCCTGGCATTATTCCGAGAATGGAGGGTTCACTCCTTGTTTGCTAGGTGTTTATTATTTGCAATGAGATATCTTTAAATCTTGGTTCCTCATACCTTGATGTACACAGATTCATTGTTACATACTAAGGCTTAGTGATGAATATATATTGCGCTATGAATAAAGGCACAAAATTTTGTATATCAATCATCAATCTCATCATGATGATTGTATCAATCAAGATCACTCTTTCATTAAGTACCTATTCATGGATTGACCTTATCTTTCTAATCTTTCCTCTCATCTAATATCATCTCTCTCATCATGTATCTCTAATCTTTCATTTACTAACACTTCTACTTAGTTATGTAAGTCAAGTGGCAAAACAAACAAACTTTATTACATATTGTTATAAAAAAGATTCATTTAGTTGCATTATCGTTTACATTCATTTAGTTGCATTATAATATCAATTCATTCTAAGTGCATTATCATTGAACCATTTACACACATTCATATAGTTGCATTCATTCATTGCACTCAATTTCAATCACATGCATATTCATTTAGTGATTACATCTGATATTATTTAGATTCATTACCATTTAGTTATTTTAATTATCATTAGATCACTTTAATTGCATTCGTTTAATTTGCATTATCATAAAATCAAATAGCATTGCATTCATTTTAGTTTGCATTATCATGTAAATTCATGCATCATAAATAACATATAATATCATTACATCACATAATACACATAGAACTGCATAACATAGAATCATACATCACATTGAAAGCATAAGTAGAATCATATAGACTGCATACTAGAAACATGCATCATAGAAATAAACACAAAGCATATAACAGCCACCAAAACTGCATATCATATATAACTAAAAAAATGATAATGTGTTAGAATATACAACAAATACCCAATGACTCAAATAAATGTCTCAATCGGCACTGCCCCTATCATAAAGTGGATCCTTCCTACTAGATCATGCTCTAGGATGACCTAGTGATGTCCGAGGTGGACCCATGACACTCGTGGTAATAGTATCTCGACTAGTGGATCTGTTCGATCTCCTCCCCGAAATATGTTATGTAACTCAATACTTGTTGTCCCTTTGGTACAACTTGCTCGTACTCAAAACGCCAATATATGCACTCTTGGGCCAAATGAATGTCGGTCATCTCGAGACCTCGTAGTTGGATCAAGATACTGCTCATGTGCATCTTGAATAAATCTAGTTCTCTACACAACCTCATCTTTCTCTCTTTGGAAATGACCCTTCTCCGTAGCGATTTGATCTCTCTATCTCCAATTTTTTATAATCCCTCTAGAACAAATCTCTCTCCTCACTTCGTCTTTGCCTCAACCTCGCAACCACATCCTCCAAGCTCCTGAACTATGCTCTAAGAATTTGTACAATGCCATCCTCCCTCCGTGCATGTCTCTCTTTGGCTAGTGCATCCTCCAAACTCCAGAACTATGCTCTCAGAACCTGTGGATTGTCATCATCTCTGACTTGTCCCTATCTTCCATCACTGCCCGCCTCTGCAGCAGGAACATCCTCTAGCTTGGGCATATCAATGTTTTGTGTGTGATCATCATCATCATCATCATCCCTCCGTTATTGGATTATCCTAAAGTGGAATCATCACTCCCCTCCTCATATAAGCTACTAGACTCAATGTCTCCACTGATGTCTACCTCCTCTCCTTCCTCATTGACCTCATCCCCCTCCTCATTTGTTGCAGCAATAGCTTCAACACGTCCTCCTCCTCCATCTCTTCCTCCTCCTCTCTTTCTCCCCATCCCTCCCCGCAACCTCTAGTGTTGAATCTACTATGGTGAAATCGGAACTGTAGGATCCGTTAAAGGCACGGGCTTGCACTGTACCCACCAATAATCATACTAAGGAGTAGTACCTAGATCTTCTAACCTAGCTACCCAACCCCACTGCAATGCACGAAGAGAATCAAACTCAGCTATCACAACATGAAGCTAAACGCAAGCCCCCCCAATCACCAACCTCCCAACTGATTTGAGCAAAGTATATTGTCACACCATGTATGCCCTATACCTCTCCAAACTATCGAAGTACACAACCTGGATGATAAATATCAATAATCATGTTTTGATCCACATCATGACCAATCAAATAACTCTATTGCCTACGATATGGTAAATGTTAGGCATCACCGACCCAACTGAGACAACCAAAGTAAGGCCTCCATCTAAAGTATTGCAATATGTCGAGTTGATGCCTCCTATATAGGGTGTTTCCTAAATCCTTGTGTCTAATCCTTGGTGTATATCTATAGGCATAAGGTTGCTCATCCTCAAGATCAACATGAACAACTAGACAAGCAATGGCTATATGCTCCCATGCCCAAAACTAAACTAATGTAACACCACATCTGATGGATCTCTGTCTAAGATATACAATGTTGTGCATCTGATGATGCAATGTGGCAAAAAGACATGGACCCCATGCAAACACACATCTATGCACAATCATGTCATGTATCAGTATGCCCCAACCAACTAGAAATCTGAGTCCTCTTATGTAGAATCAAAGGACCTGCTATTATGTTGCATAATACAATGGTCAAATCATCATAGTCCATAACCTCCCAAGGGATCTCATATCAACCTCTGATCTGGAGCTCCTCAGTGCAATCACGAAGATCACACATCTCGACTATACCAACTCTGCGATCATAGATAACCTTGACGCCATGAATGGGAATATGCAAGATATGCCAAACATCCTCCAAAGTGATTAAGACCTCACCAGTGGGTAAATGAAATGAACAAGTCTCTGAATTCCAATGCTCAACCAACATTGTGATCATGGTCATGTTGGTCATAACCTCGGGCTAGTGTAGTACATGATATTATCCCACATGTCGGATCAAGGCAACATCCTCGACACTCAACTCAAAATGGAGATCAAGACCATCAGGTCTTGTCTGTCGGCATCCGAGCACATGGAAATTTTCCTGTAAGTGAAAAAGTTAGACTAAGTATTCACATGACAAATTTCATATCATACATGTTGAAAAAAAAGTATCAAATCAACAAATGTGAATTATTTATATCAATTGCGAGTCAATAAATTTGATTGTGAATTAGTTAAGTCAATTGTCAATCATTAAACTCAATTGCATATCACTTATATTGATTATGGATCATTTAAAATGATTGCGAATTAAATAAAGAAAATGTGCAACAATAATAGCAAATGTGCATCATTTAGTCAATTGCACAATATTTATCTCAAATGCAAACTACTAAGGGTGATTGTGCATAAGTCAACATGCAATTGCGCATTGAATAAAATTTTGAGCTCTAGCAAAAAATTAGAAAATCTAGCAAAAACAGGTAGAAACAAGAAAAAATTGGAAATACGTACCATGCCTCTAGTCCCGAGTGGTCTCTGGTATGCACGAACTTGATTTGAAAGGTGCAATCATGCTCTGAAACTGACCATGATGCTCACAAATTCACATAAACACAAGAACTCAAAACAATGTAAATGAGCAAATGAAAGGGCTAAAACACTATTTATATTTCAAAATTAGGGTTTTTACCACTTTGACGACCATGGTCTCCCTAAACTTTATAGCACTTGTAGACCAGTTAAATGATCTCGAAATCACACGAAACTTGTCAGGAATGATCACTAGCATGGTATCATTAAAAGGGTCTCAATTCCATAATTTTTTGACCTGTTTTTTTGAGGGGGCATATTTACACCCTAAAGCATCATTGGGGTAGATGTCTTCATTTTCTTTGAAACAATATCATTTCAACATTGTCTCAAAGAGAAGAAAATGTAGACAGCTAAAAATGTCTCATTAATTGCACACTAATTATTCATCTAATTAATTAAGTAATTCTTTAATTATGGTGCAGTCGTGATCCAGTGGGTCCTCAAAGAGAATAGACTAGATCATGCAACAAGAGTAACATAATGGAAGAAACAACACAGAGAAAATTTTGTTGGCATTTTTTATGTTTATGTTGTGATTGTCATTGATGGAGACACACTTGTATTGAGATCCCCTTTATATGTATGAGCTCATGCTCGACCGGTATTTGTTCCAACCGGTCTGTTGTATTCTAGTCTTTTGACTAGTAGTGATTTTGTAGAATGTGTTTCCCGGTCTGAAGTGGCATGACGACCCCAAGCGGTTCACAGATCACAAGCGGTACGAGGGAGCAAAGTGGCACAATACATTCTTACTAGTCTTCATTTTTGTCAAACCGACAACCGGTATTTTGTATGAACTAGTAATACTCTGTGATGAGTTACCAACCAACATTTTGTGATGAGTTACCAATCCACCGATTGTTTGACAGTGCCGACACATTAACGGTGATTCCTGTGTCATGTTACTAAGTATGTCTAGGTTCATTGAACCTAGGAAATTGTAAAGAAATCCTATTGGACCAACATGAAATCAGATTCCTTTAAAAGGACATCATGTCTAGGGTTTTATGCTTTTGTGAAAAGGGTTAATGTTGAGCTAGGGTTTAAGGTGGATGTGGAGTTGTTGGAAGAGCGATCTTATCTAAGAAGATCGAGTTGTAACTGAGAGAGAGATAGAGAAGACTGAAGTAATGCTGGAATGCATTAGCTGTGAGCAATACTGGATCTAACCAAGCAGTATGTGCTATTAGATAGATCAAACACTTGTTGATTACTCACATCTTTAACAAGTCAGAAGCCCCTAACCGGGTAGGCTTCAAAGCCTTTGTAAAATCCTCTAACAAGGTGGTTCACACATGTGAATCTAAAATCCTCTGACAAGGTTGTCTTTAATTAGACTTATCTCCTAACAAAGATTGAGATTCCTAACAAGATCTATTCTGGTGAAGAACATTGTAAGACCTTAACCGGTCTAGTTTCTATTCTGCAGATAGTGACTTGTGAGTTCCATCTCACCGTGGTTTTTGCCAGTTGAGTTTCCACATCAAATATCTTGTGTTATGGTTGTATTGCTTTTTTGGGTGAATGTTTTATTTGCATTTTGGTTTGTATGTGTGGCAACTGGTTTGACTGTCAGACTGCTTTACCGGTTTATCTTTACACTGTGTAAGTGTTTTAGTGCAAAGATTTTTGGCATACTAATTCACCCCCCCCCCTCTTAGTATTCATCAATTGGTATCAGAGCCAACCTTTCTATAAGTTTAACCACTTGGAAAGAGATATGGGGGAATACACCTTGAGGGAACTTACTCAATGGCTCACTAAGTCTGAGCAAGCCTATGATGATCTTATGGTCAAATACAAGGCATCTCAAGCAAAAAGAAGAGAACATGCAGAAAAGCTGATGGAACTATCTGAAAGTAGTTATGAAGATGAAGCCAACATGGAAGCTATGATTGCTGAAGTGAATAAGCTGAATGATTGAAACTCCAATCTGAGAAAGGAGTTGGAAGGACTGACTATTCAGTTTAGTCAAGAGCTTGAGAACCAGAGAAAAGGTGAAGATCTGGTAAAAGACAAAGATCATGAGATCTCCAAGTTGAAACATGAGATTAGTGCACTAACTGCTCGCCTTCATGAGAGTAGAATGGAAAAAGAAGACATGCAAGGAGAACTGAACATTGCCATCTATGAAAATGCAAGTCTTATGGAGACAAAGACTGCTATTTCCAAAGAACTCTTTGAGTCAAAGGAAAATGTTTACTAAGTTTGGAAAAAGTATAGTCAAGCTAGAGCAAAAGCTTGAGTCATCTAGACCAGCAAAGAATACCAATGGTCTTGGTTTTTCTGGACATGATGAAGGAGAATCCACAGGAACAAATGTTGAAGCATCAAAGAAGCAACCGACACTTAAAGGAAAAGGTAAGCAAAAATTCAAACCTGTTTGCTTTAAATATCTTATAGAAGGACACACTGCCAATGTATGTAGGAGCAAAGCCTACAATAATTTTCCTTATTTTATCAACAATGTACCTAGATTCAATAAGTTCAATGGTCATTGTTATGCATGCAACAAGTTTGGGCATAGAGCATTTGAATGCAGGTCTGTAGTGGATAACACTGGAAGATATCCTCAGAGGACCCAAGGAACTGGTCCTAAATCTTTTATGAACTGGAACCACAACCGGTTTAATGACTTTAATCATCAGTCAAGAAGCAATGGTCATCAAGCAGAAACCGGATGGAGAGAAAGTTATATGATCTGTCATGGTCATGGTCACACTACTGCAACATGTAGAAGGAAGATTGGAAACATGTACAATGGACCTTGGAGAGCACCTAGACTTGTTTGCTATCATTGCAACAAATTGGGTCACATTGCAAGATTCTGCAAAAGCAGAAAAAGTATATCTGATGATATACCGGTCACTCGGGAAGGAGAAATAGATGTTGAAAAAGTTCAAGGAGACATAAGAAAACATGGAAGAAGAAACCAACAATGTCGGAAGAGGAACCAGTTTCTGCACCTAGTGTGGAAATATCAGAACCGGAAAACTAAGCCTCAAAGGCTTAGGGGGAGCAAATGGTGAAATGCTTTTGAACCCTCGGTTAACACTGGTAAAAGACCTTAACCGATATGCTATACCTGTCGCTTGGCAGAAGACCAGAAACGGTAAAAAGGAAAATTAGGGTTTATGACCTAATAGAGGAGCATTAATGATGGTAGGTGAGAGACATGTATAAATGCATTTTTCAAATCATTTCTCACTATCTATTTTCGAGCGAAGAAAAGTTTTCAAGTGTAGAGTGAAGAAAAGGCAATTTGAGCTTAGATTTCAAGAAATTGGATAACCTTGAAAGAGATTCAAATCTAGTTTGCAAGCGGTAGTGGAGAACTCAAAGCGGTGATTTGGCATCCAATGGAGAGCGAAGTAAAGCAGAATCAGGAAGCCCTAAATTCGCGTTTGAAAGGTATATTTCGTGTTCTTGAAATACTCCTGAATGGCTTCCGCATCTCATACTAGTTCAAGCACATCCATTGAGTCAGAAAGTTTCATTTAGAGGAAGTCCAAGTATAATGCTTTGTCACAAGTTTCAGCTGGAGTCATAGTCGAAGAAGGAATTTTAGATTATATTGATTGCAAGATAGAAGACCTATGGTCCTTAGCCATTTATACATAATTAGGTCTATTTTGCAAAAAGGACAAAAGGATCAAACCCGAGTTCAGTATCTTAGAGAAGAAGAAACTCCATAATGCGGTATACTTTCTGGAAGACTTCACAGAGGATCACATCAGGATCATCTTGAGCAGAGTCCATGGTGACAAGATGTACTTGGAGAGAACACATGATATCATGCCTGAGGCAATTCATGCAGTCACCATTCTCTGCAACATAGGGGAAGTGCCAGCCCTGAGAACGGTAAGCAAAATGGAAATGACCAAGCTCACCAGTTCGACAAGTGATTCACGAGGTATGATAGTTAATCCTATCAAGGATGAACTGGTAAAATATGCTTGCATGGTGATAGGCTACAGAACATTCTCAGCTAGCAGGATTAATTATGTATCTGTTGCAGCGGTAAATGCCGCTTACCAGATGATTATAGAGGATAAATCATTTGACATATGCACCAGTATGCAGAGGCAACTCCTATTAAATCTTAAGGCAATCAAAAAGGACAATTCACTGAGATTTAAGTTTGGACAACTACTGGTAGGGTTGTTTTTCTATTTCCAAGGCTACTTTCTCGGTGTAGGAGATGTCCAGTGGTCCCCTGACCAACCGGTAACCAAGCAAATAAAGGAAAGTGTGCAAGCCATTGGAACCGGCTACCCTAAGGTACTGAAGAAATAATTTGATGAGTTTAGAAGAAATATTAGTCAGAGGGTATGAATCTCAGGTGATATAGTGAAGAAGTATGAAGATGACATCTGTGTCACTATTCAGGTGGACAAATGTCTAATGGAGGTTGTTGAGCCTAGAATGGAGGAAGTGGAGCCTATGGGCTATGAGGTCATGTTTGACATGCTGGAAGGGTATGCTTCAACCCTTATTGCCTCGCCTCTTGATCCAAAGGCTAAGTGAACCAGAACCTACTTGGAGAGTATCGCACCAGTTGAAGAACCATCAGTGAAGAAGGGAAAAGAACAAACAACTAAGAAAGCTAAGGCAGTGCCTGCAGCATCAGCACTAGCTACCACTGCGACTCCAAGAGTGACCAAGCGGTCACTGGCAAAGAAGAAACCGGAGGTAACACCGGAAAAAGTCTTCGAAAGAAAGAGGAAGACTAAGGCAAATGAACCGGACTCCGAAGAAACCGAGTCTGATGAATAGCCAAAGAAGGCTAGACAGACCAAGAAGATGAAGAAGAATGAACCGACAACATCCGCACTGGTAAATATAGATATCTCCTATTACAAACCTTTGACACATTGTCAAAGAATAGTAAAGAATATTAGGAGAAAGTTACTTCATGATTTAATAGATTATTATGATGAATTCAATAGTGAAGAAAAAGATGAAGTATTGTAGGAAATCATTCTTTATTTATGTAAAAATGACCGGTCACCATCAGAGATTGAATCTCAAACACTGGATTCATTATTTAAAGCATTGGACAACAAATGGCGCATTGCCATTGAAAAAGAACAAGAGATTAGGGAGAAAGTTTTTGCACAGTACTTCCCCGAACTCTCAAATTCAGAATTATTTGATGTATTGGATCAAAATAAAGGTCTCTTCTTCACAAGGAGAAGAAGACTCTGGTTTTTGGAGGGGAGAGTTGATGATGTAGAAAAGGATACACATCAACACATGGCCCATGCTATCAGCTTTCACAAAGATTGAATGGCCAACCTCCAAGCGGAAAAGGAACCGGTTATTTCCAAACCGGATGAGGTTTTTGATGAGGAAGGAAACTTGGTGGAGGAACCAATCGACACCATAGATGTTGATGCCCTAGATATAAAAGATGTCACTCAAGACATACCTTCTGAGGGAACTAAATAGGGGCAATAGGCCGATCAGGGTGGTGAGCAAGCTATGGACACATAGCAAGTGGCAAAAGAACAGGAAGAGAAAAAGAAGAAGGATGAAGATGAGAAACAGAAAAAGGAGGAAGAGAAGAGAAAAGAGGAAGAGGAGAAAAGAAAAGATGAAGAGAAGAAGAAGCAAGAAGAAGAAAGGAAGAAGAAAGAAGAAGAGGACAAGGAAGAAAAGAAGAAGAAGCAAGAAGAAGAAAGGAAGAAGAAAGAAGAAGAGGACAAGGAAGAAAAGAAGAAGAAGGAAGAAGAAGAAAAGAAGAAGAAGGAAGAGAAAGAAAAGAAGAAGAAAGAAGAAGAGAAGAAGAAAAAGGAAAAGGAAGAGGAAGAGAAGAAGAAAAAGGAAGAGGAAGAGAAGAAGAAGAGGGAAGAAGAAGAAAAGGAAGAGCAGAAGAGGAGAAGAGGAGAGCAGAGGAGAAGAAAAAGGCAGAGGAAGACAAGGAAGAAGAGAAGAGAAGAGAAGCGAAAAAGAAGAAAGCTAAAGAAGCCAAGGAATGAGAAGCGGCAAAAAGCTCTCAGGTGGAGACTCCGAAGGCAATCAGAAGTCAACCCTCATCGATTGATCTCTCTAGTCCTATCTATCTCCAATCTACAAGTGAGTCAAAGCTTATGTAGAGCATCAAGGTTTCTCAAGAGCTCCTTGAGATCATTTGTAGGAAAAAGGAACATGACATCATTCAGGTAGCTGTAGACACACTTACTGGTTTAATCCCCGGTACTAATCTTCGTGACACTGATTCATCACTAGCACAACTCAAACTTTTGTGTACTATAGTGGATGATCAGGTGCAGGGTCTCAAAGAAGCAGCAGAGGCCAATGTAAAGAAAGAGCACCAAAAGGCTCTTAATGTTTCTCTCGTGAAGAAATTAAATGAGCTTAGGACTGAACTGCTAAAGGATCAAAAGGACATAAGGAGTGCCTTGGATGAGGGAAACTTGCTACTCAGCAAAATCTGTCAACCTCATCTGTTTTGTGATGATGTGCTAGCCAAGAAGCAACAGCTTCAAATGGACTTACAGTCCTACTTGAGCACATTCAAGACTCCTTACGACTCCTTTATAGCATATGGGCAAACCGTTCACCGGTTCCAGATCTAGTCAGCCAAGATAAAGCAAGAGATCAGCACAAGGTCTAGGGATTTGCAGGAGCTTCAATTGGTATTACTTCCACAACTACAAATTCTCCAGAAATGCTATCTGAACCTGGATGCCCTGACAGTCACACAAGAATTGAGCACAATAGATGCCATGGAGGAATAGGTATCACAAATGCAGACAGAGAAGGAAGTGGCAACCTCCCTACTTGAGTCCTGGTCTCTTTCCATGAAACAATTTTTGCAAGACTATAAAGTGATTTTTGACAAGTATTATTCATTATTGTCATAAACTCTTTTATATATATATGGAAACAGGTTTTTCAGTGGTACTTTGTCATTGTTGGCAAAGGGGGAGAAGTATATGGTTTTAAAATTTTGAAATTTTGATATATTAGGGGAGAAGTATATCAGAGGGAGAAGTATCTATTTTGAAATTTTGATATATATTGTGATATATGCTATATGCTCTGATGATTATGCTCTGAATGCAAAATTTCTATACACTCCGTTGATTAAGGGATGGTGTATATGCTTAGGGGGAGCAATTTTGTTAATGGCAAGTTTTTGTTGTAAAACACTTAGATGTCAAAATTTTATTTTCCTAAGTGTTGCCATCAATGCCAAAGGGGGAGATTGTTGGCATTTTTGATGTTTATGTTGTGATTGTCATTGATGGACATACACTTGTATTGAGATCCACTTTATATGTATGAGCTCATGCTCAACCAGTATTTGTTCCAACCGGTATGTTGTATTCTAGTCTTTTGACTAGTAGTGATTTTGCAGAATGTGTTTCCCGGTTTGAAGCGGCATGATGACCCCAAGCAGTTCACAGATCACAAGTGGTATGAGGGAGAAAAGCGGCACAACACATTCTTACCAGTCTTCATTTTTGTCAAACCGGCAACCGGTATTTTGTATGAACCGATAATACTCTATGATGAGTTACCAACTGACATTTTGTGATGAGTTACCAATCCACTGATTGTTTGACGGTGCTGACACATTAACGATGATTCCTGTGTCATGTTACTAAGTATGTCTAGGTTCATTGAACCTAGGAAATTGTAAAGAAATCCTATTGGACCGACATGAAACCAGATTCCTTTAAAAGGACATCATGTCTAGGGTTTTATGTTGTTGTGAAAAGGGTTAATGTTGAGCTAGGGTTTAAGGTGGATGTGGAGTTGTCGGAAGAGCGATCTTATCTGAGAAGATCAAGTTGTAACTGAGAGAGAGATAGAGAAGACTGAAGTAATGCTAGAATGCATTAGCTGTGAGCAATACTGGATCTAACCAAGCAGTATGTGCTATTAGATAGATCAAACACTTGTTGATTACTCACATCTTTAACAAGTCAGTAGCCCCTTACCGGGTAGGCCTCAAAGCCTTTGTAAAATCCTCTAACAAGGTGGTTCACACATGTGAATCTAAAATCCTCTAACAAGGTAGTCTTTAATTGGACTTATCTCCTAACAGAGATTGAGATTCCTAATAGGATTTGTTCTGGTGATGAACATTGTAAGACCTTAACCGATCTGGTTTCTATTTTGCAGATAGTGACTTGTGAGTTCCATCTCACCGTGGTTTTTCCTAGTTGGGTTTCCATGTCAAATATCTTGTGTTATGGTTGTATTGCTTTTGTGGGTGGATTTTTTATTCGCATTTTGGTTTGTATGTGTGGTAATCGGTTTGACTGTCAAACTGCTTTACCAGTTTATCTTTAGACTATGTAAGTGTTTTAGTGCAAAGATTTTTGGCATACTAATTCCCCCCCCCCTCTTAGTATTCATCAAATGCAAAACCAGATATCCACATCGTCATATATTCATTGTAGATCATCTAGTAATAATCCAGTTATGTACGTGCTAGCATGCCCTAATATAAATTACATGCCAGATTATAATCTTTCTGGACCTCCATGAGGTATCTAAATTACAATAACATCACACATATTCAATCTATCTTCATCTACTCTTGATCTCTCCTAAGGATCACCTATAACAATATATATACCATTCGGAACACTTCTGGGTCGGCCACAAAAGATTACATTTACCAAGAAAGGAAAATGAAACGTGTAAAATAGGTCAGCCCCAAAATGCAAAGATCTCCTTCACCAAGAATGCAAATGAAGTGCGGACCACAAAGGAAGGTCGACTAATGACTCAAGAACATCGAGCAAGGCACCAAATAGATCTACAAGACAAGAAATCACTCCACACGAGAAGAAATCACCAGCTAGCCGTTAATCTCAAAAACTACTCCAATAACGAAGAACAACCAATTCAGAAGCAATAACTCACCAGAAAAGAATCCAAATGGATTGAAAATATTGAATGACAATTAGGAATGGGCCTGGAAACTGAATATCTGATCCTAAATGAAAAAGAACCAACTACAGGAACACACTGAAAGATCACGAAAACTATAATACTAAAAGGAACTATTTTTGGTTGATGCAAGATTGCTCATAGATCAGGGATGCTCCTGCATCAAATTATTTAATTAATTTAATTACATTTCTTCTCAAGTGACTCAATCATCGCATTCTACAAATACTAATTATTTGATTTCTATTTCTTAATCAATTAATCATTTAAACCTTTCTTCAAATATTAATTAAATATTGAATATTTAATTAATTATGATTTATTCTTTAATTCTTTAATTAATTCCATTTCCAATGATTAAATAATTTCATTTAAATTATTTAATTAAATAAATTTAATTCCTCCAATGCCCCCCAAATTCGAATTTCATTTAATTTCATCTAATTCCAAATTTCTCAAATTTGAATTTCAACAAATTTTAGTTGAATGTGCATTTGAATTTCATCATTCAAAAATCAAAATAAAAATGAATTTTAATTTCAAAATCCTACATCACATGTTGAAATCCTAATTGATTCATTAAATCAGTTAACTCAGTTAACTCTCCAATCTCCCCTTTTCACTCCCAATCACCTTTTTTGACTAATCAATCAAATCAGTCATCTCCCTAATTAATCTATCCACTTAACAGATTAATCAAATGATTTAACATATCAATCAATCCACTTAACTGATCAATCAAAATCAATTAACTACTAATCAACACTTTAGTTCCAAATCTCTCCCCATCTCACCCAAAAATCTATAAAAGCGAGGATTATTTCTCAATTTCAATCTAGAATCATGATATTCAAAATAATTGTGTCTATCTGATGTAGGAATCTTAGTGCAATACCTAAGAGCCACCTATCACATAATTTGGAGAAGAGCAATGGAAGCCTATTTAGATCAATTGAGGGAGTTTTACTATGTTATTTTGATATTCAATTGATTTGATGTATTTCATTGTCATTTAGGAGTGGTTTTAATTAGATTAAAGTTTTTTTGATTCGCTCTAATAAATCTAATTAACTATGACCAATTTTACCCCTGAAAATAGTAGGCATCTACTCATAAAGAATAGGAAGTGCTCTAGCCAGAGAATTAAACTAATTAGGACCATTTGGGTCCCGAGTCACTCTCTAAAGACTACACTCCGCTACTAAGAGTGCATTGAGGTAGTTGTCCTTTGGAGCATATGAAAATAATTATATAAAACAAGCTTGAGTTCTACCTCAAAATTTGACCTATAGCTTCGGGAAGTAAAGCAAATCCATACATGATTCCTTCCTAGTATGCATTGAATTAACTTTAATCTTTCAATTAATATTATTTTTATCCATTCTTAACCAAATCCTAATCCCCATCCCCGAACCCCTGAGTACTAGGGACAACTCTGTCCCTAGATTGCCCACATACCCATTTCAACATGGGATCAAGGCGTGAAATATGTAGTTCTGGTTTCTAACTATAGTTTAATGTAAACCATTTAGTGGGTACGCAACCCTTTCTAGTGTCAATGTCCCAGACAGTTTCTCTATGGTTGCTACCCACGATGGTAGCTTTATAGCAAAAAAGCTCAGGGTGACCTTCTACTTTTGGCATAAAACAACTATGCCCTATTTCCTATGATATACATCACCCTTGACCCGTTATCATCCATTGACCATCAAGATGAATTAATTTTCAAAAGCATCACACACAACCAAACCCTAATGGGGTTTTTTAATGTTTAACTGAATGAGTGATAGCTCACTTAAAATTTATCTTTTTAGATTATCGACCCAAGGGGGATTACCCAGCCTTTAGATTTTAACTTCCAAATTACCCTTATTTATTCTTGATGATTTATAGGTATGATGCCACCGATGTCATTGTTGCAACTTTTTTAGGCGTTAAGTACAATAGTTCAACGCAACACCATTACCCGTAAGCGTGACCCAAAGGCACCATAGATACTGAACAATGCTAAGTTTTTGGTTTCATCTCATCTTGTTTAGTTATCTAACTAATAAATATGAAACTTACTCTATTATATGAAAAAGAATCTATTCGCCCAAATATTTTAAACTCAAAATAAATCAATTCTTTTGTAGGTACTATTGGCTTTAAATTGATTCTATGATGATTAAAAGTAAAGTATTGAACTTGCTTTAAAATTAAAATTATAATAATAATTCAATCACTTGAAAAGTAATGTTCGATTGAAAATGAAGACTATTGTAATAAATCAAATTTACATTAAAAGTACTATTAGTTTGATAATTGAAACTACAATAATAATTCAAATTACATAGTAAAACTATGATAATAAATCAACTACTTAAGGATAATAATATTTTCTTAAGCAATAAAACTATCGTAATAAATCAAATTACTTGAAAGATAATATTTGTTTTAAAAGGATATTTATTTAATAATTAAATTTTAAAACTTGAATAAATAAAAAAATATAAATTATTTTTCAAAACAAAAATTATGAAGCTTGCAAATGAATTTGATACAAAATGATTCCAATTGCTCATAAGGTACTAATTTATTGGAAGAAAAACAATCTAATAATAAAAATAATTAGTAGCATAGTCTTAACTACTTTGCAACAAATTCAAATGCTTGAAAATAGTGAAACAATGTAATTAATTGTTTTAAAATAAATTATCTACTCGTTAAGTATTTGTTAGAATAAAGTTTGAAAATGAAACTAATTACTTGTAGAGTACTATTTTCTTAGTAGAAAACTATGAAATGATTGACTAAATACTTGAAAGTACTTTTTTTTTCTCTTTTGAAAACAATCCTATTGAATTGAAAATGATCTAGCTACTTTTGGTTTTCAACTAATACTAAAAGACCTCATTATTTGAGAGATAAAACTCTATAAATCATATTGCTTCAAATTAGTAAGGACTAACCACTTGCAAATAAAACCCATCTAGATTCTACATTCCATTCCTTAAATCCTTCATACTCTTGGAACTAAATACTAAATACCTCTACAAAATATAATTGATAAGACAAAGTAATCTAACTTTATTGCCCATAAAAGATAACCTTATCAAATTCAAATTATTAGAAAATAATTAATGATTTGCTCCTAAAATAATTCATGGATATTATTTATCTTTCTAAGAGATCATTAGAGGTAGGTTTCTTTACAAGGCTCACTTTGATTAATAATATATGGATCTAATATTCTACGACAACTAAATTTCATTAATCTCTTACAAAAAGAAAAAGGTAGAAAAAATTATTTAAGTTTACTAATATTTTACTAATAACTCTTATTGTACATCTCTTTTGTTTGAGTTTTGTTTTCTATCATCAAAGTAGTTATTATCAATAAATCATCAATAATATCATCTCAATATTTGATCAAACTAATACAATTATAATTTTTGTTGCATATAAAAGTTAACTAAAATTTTATACCTTAAATGTGACACAATATTTAATACTTATTTATCCATGTTGAGCTAATTCTAAATGAACAAGTGTCACATAGTGGCGAGTACTTGTCGTCATAGTATTGTAATGAAAATATTTGTTCTATTTTTTAATTATTATAATTTTAAATTTTAATAAAAATATGTGTGTAATTTATAATTATTATTATTATCATTTTGAATCAATTATTTTAAAATTATATTGGTATAAATATATTTATATAAAATTAATTATAACTTTTTTTTTTGTGGAACTTTGTGGAACGAAAAAAAGATGAGGAGCTTTGCACATTGGCACCCACACCTCGATGACCATCATTCACACTAGGGCATGAGTTGCAACGTGGTTGGCAGGCCTCCATCTGACATGGAATCATCTTCACAAAACCACCCATGGCAATAGGTAAAGGGCAAAAGAGCTGCTAGGGCAGAGAAGAGGGAGGCTAGGGTTTCTCTGGAATGGGAAATATGTGGGTGATCCCCATCACCTCACAAATCCTTGGTTGTGCCACCAATGCAAATAGAATACCATTGGGTTTTTGAGCAAATACTTCTGGTCCTGGACATCCCCTTCGAAAGCCACAACATTCTTCTCGCCCACATACCTATAGAGCGGAGGGTTATAGAAGACCCGCCATGGATGGAGGAAGGGCAATGCCATGTCATGGCCCCAAATTAGTCAATTTAATGCTGGTTTCAAAGCTAGGGAACTCGCTCCATCATGAAAGCAAGAATATGACAAGGAGCGAGGGTGCCCTAGCAGTGATAAACCCCGACCCGGATTTCATCAAAATTTCAAACCCCAGGAAGCCATGGAATTAAGTAAATATTGTAGAGGGCATGGGCCCTTTGCAAAATGGGGAGGGAATAATCAACCTCTCGCCAGAATAGTTGAATGGTGGAAAACAAAATTCCACGACCAAGTAAGTATCACTATCTTGGCAAATAATTTTCTGTACATTGAATGCTAAAAAAAATCTCTGAAAGCCAAGCTATTGCATGAAGAATATGTTTTTTACAAAGCTGCAAATTTTAATTTCATTGAATGGCAACCTAAATTTGATGCTAAGAGATATGAATTCAAAACAATATCGAAATGGGTATAAATTCACAATGTTCCTATTGAACTATCGCATGCTAAAATTCTTATAGAAATTGGAGATAAATTGGGCAAATTCATAGCCGTAGAGAAAAACTGGTCAGATAAATATGACATAAAACTACTAATAGAAGTAAATAAGGGCATGGAAAACCTAAAAAACATAACTCTAGAAACAATAGATGGTATTTACACCCTAAAACCGGTATGGTATATTGGCCTGGTAGCTGAAGATTTAGCATTTTGCAAAAGGCCAAACCCTAATCTACAGAAGCCTTAGGAAAAAGCAAGAGATAACCATAGAGCTCCAAAAGACATAATAAATATTCAATTTTATAATGACAGGGGCCGCTTTATTATAAACATTGGTCAGCAAGAGAAGGTTATTATCCCAACTCGCCTCCTTCCCCAGTCTTGAGTAATAGTCCAAATAGAGTCGATAACAACAAATAAACTCATGTTTATGAGAACGAGGATCAAATCCAAGCAGAACTGAACAATGTTATAGAAAACTTAACAGGGAAATCAGCTGAAGAATTTGTCGAGGAGGTACTCATTGATACTCCGACAAATAGGGAAAATAATATAAACATCTCTAATATAGAACATGTTCAGACCCCCCCTCAAAACCCCCTCACTAAACACCAACCTGATTGAGGTGGCTCAAGAGGAAAAAATCACAGCCCCTCCCACTTTGGAGGAAGCCCATGTTGTGGAAGGATTGAATGCTAATGAGGAAAGAGAATTCATTATCAATGAACTGATCAATATGCAGGAAAAGGAAAATAATATATTATTAGATAATAGCTCAATCAACCCACATAATAGAGGTATCCTCCAGATGGGAGGTGAGAAATTAACTCCTGATTGTAGAAAATCCATGAGCAACAAAAGAGGTCGAAAGCCTTTTTTAGACAAAAGAAAGATGGACGAGGATGTGGAGGGGCAAGCCAAAATCACAACCCTATTGGGGCAAGGAAAATCTCCCCTTCCCCTCGTAGAGGAATAAACATACTTACATGGAATGTTAGGGATTTGGGGGCCCCTAACAAACAAAGATTGATTAAGCAAAGCATATTGAAATCTACTATGGACCTAGTTATGATACAAGAATCAAAACTGGGCAAGACTGATATGAACAATTTTAGTAGAAAATTCACCCAATGGCAGATGGAAATGGTGGAGTCTATAGGGGCATCAGGTGGACTAGGTATAATGCGGAGAAAAAATGTAGTTGCATTCACATGTCATACCAAGATGAAAAATTGGATGGTTGGCAAAGTAAGAGCCCTTAGTCTAAATCTTGAGTTTATTATTATTAATGTATATAGCCCAATTCCAACAGATAAAAAGAGATTAGTTTGGTAGGAAATTGAACACTATGTAAACATTCAGGATGAGAAACACATCATCATAGGTGGTTCCTTCAACACCATCTTGTACTCAATTAATAAAAGCGATGGGATAAAAACACAAGATATCCACAAAGAGACTTCACAAACTGGATAAATAACAATAACCTACTGGAAATCAGGACTGAGACGGGTTTTCACACATGGAATAATAGAAGAAAAGGTTTCTCCAACATTGTAGAAACACTTGATAGATTATTCTTCAAAAGAGACCCAACCGACCTCAAAATAGAATTAAAGACTACAATATTACCATGGTTAGGCTCTGATCATTACCCAGTCCTTTTAGAACTTATGGGGGAAGCAAAGAAAACTGGGTGTCCCTTCAAGTTCAAAGTGATGTGGTTTACACATGAAGACTTCCTCCCCAACATACAGAAATGGTGGAAGGATAGTGCCTTTGTAGGATCTAAAATGTACTGTCTTGTCTAAGCTGAAAGAGATTAAGCATAAACTGCTAGATTGGAACAAAAAGAAATTCAAAAACATCTTCGAGGAGAAGTCAAGAATCGAGAAAGAGTTGGAAATAATAAATACTGTTGTGATGCAAAATGGGATGACCTTTGAAACATACGAAGCTGAAAAAATGCTTTTATGTGAATATGAAGGCATTCTGGCCAGAGAAGAGATATACTGGAAACAAAAATCTCAAGAGACATGGTTAGAAGATGGAGATAGAAACACTAATTTTTTTCACAACAGTGTCAAAATGAAAAGGGCAACAAATAAGATTACTCAAATCATCAATGATAGTGATCAGATCATTACGAATCAAGATCTGATCGCAAAAGATGCAACCAAGTACTTTGAAAATATTCTCAACAACTGGGAGCACTTGGAACTCCCTAACAATATAATCTTATTAAATAACATACCCAAACTAATAACAGAGGGTGATAATCAAATGTTAAACTCCAAAATCACCCATGAAGAAGTCAAAATGGATTTGGCACAATTTCAAAGAGATAAAGCCCATCGATCGGATGGCTTCCCTGCTAGTTTTTTTTAGAAATGCTGGCACATCTTAGGGGATGAGGTTACTAATGCCTTGGAATCTGCTCGCAATGCAGGGAAGTTCCTAAAAGAGATCAATAATACCTTTTTGGCCTTAATTCCAAAGAAGGAGAATCCCTCAAAGTGGGAAGAATTCAGGCCCATTTCTTTATGCAACATGACTTATAAACTACTAGCTAAAGTCATGGCCAATAGACTAAAAAAATTGTTGCTTGCCATAATATCAAAAGAACAAACTGGCTTTGTACCAAATAGATCAATTTTGGATGGGGTTATTATCATCCAGGAATCCATCCACTCCTGTCAGTTCCAAGGGAAGCCTAATATGCTGATAAAATTAGATATCAAAAAGGCTTATGACAAAGTGGATTGGTATTTTCTTTGTAGCTGCATGAAGGCCTTTGGCTTTAACAAACAATGGGTTAATTGGGTTTACTTCTGCATATCAAACCCTAGGTTCTCTATCTTACTAAATGGGAAACTGGAAGGCTTCTTTTAAGTATCTAGGGGACTCAGACAGGGAGATCCCTTATCCCCATTCTTATTTATAATTATGTCCGAAGCCTTAGGAAGAAGCCTAGATGCATCACAGAGGGCTGGAAGACTAGCGGGGATTCAGATCACCGAAGGGGTAGATCCATGCACTCATCAACAGTTTGTTAATGACACAATGATTCTGGGGAAAGGGAAATTGGAGGAAGATAAGGAAATCAAGAAAATATTACATTTTTATGGGTCAGCTTTTGGAGAGATGGTAAACAAGGAGAAATCAGAGATATTCTTTTTCAATATGGAGACACAGGAGGAATACATAATAGCTTTGTGTCTAGGGTACAAAATAGGTCATCTACCATTCTAATATTTAGGGATGCCTCTAGACAAAGGTATCAGAACCAACAAACTCTAGGATCCCCTGATTGAAAGGGTGAGGAAGAAGTTGTCATCTTGGAAAGCCTTATGGCTGATAGGGGTAGGAAGATTAACCCTCATAAAAACAGTCTTAGCAACAGTGCCTATCTATCTTCTATCATGTATACCACTTCCAAAAGGGGCCTATAAGAAACTAACTCAAATAATCAGATATTTCTATTGGAATGGTGCAGAGGGTAAGAACAAAATGAAACTGATATCATGGGACAAGATATGTCAAGAAAAGAGTGATGGAGGCACGAGAATAAGAATATTACTATGGCAAAATAAGGCTTTAGGGGAAAAACTGGCATGGAGAATGTACACATCCTCAGAAGCTAAATGGGCCAGAATCCTTAGGAGCAAATACATATCACAAAATTAGAGAGAGGTAGTATTTAGGGAAACAAACCCACCCAAGGGATCTAGAATCTGGAATTTTATAAAAGAAAGTCGAATGCTCATATTGAACCATCTATCTTGGGATATTCGCGATGGTAAATCCGCCTTGTTCTGGGAAGATTCCTGGGGGGGTTACCCTCTGATAGACAGTCTAATGAATACAACTGGTATGAAGGACCAAATAAAATATTAATGGGGTGATCGTGTAAGGGATTATACAACAATGGCACCAAAATTGACAATGGGATAGAAATGGAAAAAACATGCTCCCGTTCTTGGCGGATAACAAAGACCAAGAATTGTTGCAAATTCTTGAATGTAGAATAATAATATTCAGACCTGGGCCAGATGAGCTTATATGGTCGAGATCAAAGGATGAACAATACAACTGTAAAGATGGTTTCAGAACCATATATGATGAGGCAAACAATGTCAATGATTACATCCCTAATACTTTATGCTAGGACAAATTATGTCTCCCAAAAGTTGGCTTCTTTGCCTAGGTGGTGTTTCACAGGAAGGTCCTAATTGCTAAACAATTTAAACTTAGGGGCTACGAAGGACCCTCAATCTGTTTCTTATGCAAAAAAGATGAGGAGACAAATGACCATATATTCACAACTTGCAACTACACACATAAATGTTGGTGTTGGTTGATGGCACAACTAGGTTGGTCAAGTGCCCTTATCCCTTCCCTAAAGGAATGGCTCAAAAGTTGGCCAATTATCAAAAGGAATAGAATCTTCCACAATTTATGGATATGCAACCCAACAATAGTAATCTGGGAGGTTTGGAAGGAGAGGAACAGGAGAATTTTTCAAGAAACATAAATGAAGGTAGAGAATCTTATAGCAAAAATAGAAGCCTCCATCACAGAAATCTCCAATAGTAAGAATGTGTCCATCCCCCAACATGATAAGACATTTACAGACCAAGATAACTGCATCAGAAGGCAATGTAAGGGGATTAAAATCCCTTCATTCATTGGGAAGGGTGGCATAGACAAGACTGAAGTAAGGAAAGCATGCAAATGGGTGCTACCGGAGGTTGGATGGTGCAAACTCAAATTTGATGGAGCATCTAGAGGTAATCCAAGGGAGGCAGGGGCAGGCCGTATAATTCACTTAGATGAAGGGATCTGTATTGGATCTAGATCCAGATATCTAGGCCATTGCACTAACAATAAGGCAGAACTGTTGAGCCTAACAGAGGGTTTAAACCTATGCAAACAATTAAAAATATCCAAATTGGAAATAGAAGGGGACTCTGCCATTATAGTTAATGCAATGAGGACCAGGACAATGCCAAACTGGGAACTCAAAAGTTTATTGGACAGATCCCTATCTCTAATGGAAAGCCTCTTAGATTACACGCTCAATCACATATATAGGGAGGCTTATACATTGGCAGATAATCTAGCCAATTTAGGGGCAGATGGAACAATCAAAACCACATCATTAACATATAGGAAATTAGACCAATACACTTATAGGTAGGCAGGAGCTTAGATATAATCCCGAACTACACATTCACACACATATTGGAAGGCATACATATGTATATGCACAGATAGTGGTATATATGTACGTATGTATTTATACTTATATGTTTATATGTGCATGCATTCATATATATGGTATCAAATACATATATAACTATATATATAGATACATACTCACACATATACATATACATGCGTATATAACCATATATATACCTATAAATAATAATATTAGAGCAGAGCTCATCATAACACCTCCTTTAGCTCTTAATAGATCATTGGAGATGCTAGGGTGTAAGGAAAATAGAGAATAAGGGAAAAACAATCAACAACCCCATAGTTGATATGACAGGATAGTATAGGGATGGAAAACTCTTAGATTTGACAGAGATACACATGCTCATTTGTATACATAAAACATGTTTATATACTCAAATCTATACACACACACACACACACAGATATATGTGTGTGTGTGTGTGTGTCGACATATATATATGTGTGTGTGTGTGTGTGTGTGTGTGTGTCGACATATATATATATATATGTATGTATATATATATATATATATGTATATATATATATATATATATATATGTTTATATACATCATATGTCAGAAATCATCATAAAGGTACTGCTCGACTGCTTGAGCAATCATACATTGGAGAGGCTAGGGAGTAAGGCTAACCGACAATCATGAAAAATTAATCAACACTCCTATAGTCGATACAATAGGGCAATATGGGGATGGAAATATGACAGAGTTATTAGAAGATAATCATAATATTTACCAGGAGGTGAATGGGAAACCATCACGAGAAAAGCCTGGCATAACTAGGGTTACAACTTGATTTACCGATAATACCGGTTAACAAAATCAGTATATCTAAGTAGAGGCACCCACCATTTATCTCTGTAAAAAGATAGACTCTGATATTTGTCTTTGCCTTGAGAAGTGTGAAATGTCCTTTCTTAGAGAGATCTCTAGCAAACATTGGTCAGTTATTCTGAGATCGGAAGATGATCTAGTCATACATGCGATCAAAAGGATTCTGGGCAATGAGATTATATACTCGGAACATAGGAAATGAGTCAATAGAAGCATCCCAGTGGGGTTTGCAAAAATACTACTCACAATAGGAGAAGATAAAAAAGTCACAGTCTCACTATGCAGATAAATATTCAAAAAAGAATATCTGGTTAACCTGGAAATGGCTATCAAATGCGTGGATGATAAGCTATATATACATTATCCAAAAGATTACACCAAAGTTATGGAAGCCATAGACAAGGAAGAGGCTCTCAATATAGAGTTTAAGAGGCCTATTCTTAGCAGCAAAGATCAAAAACTATGCCGCCAAAGGCAAACAAAGATAACAAGGAGCATTGCATTCCTCAAACAATGGCTTGTTGTGGTAGAAGAGCCAAAAGGTGAATGGTGGGTAAGTTATATGGTAGAGGAGGGTTGGACACCATTCCAAGCTAATAATCCCAATGATATGGAGGTTGAGGAAACATGGGCCTCTAGCATGGAAGTCGTAGATGATAAGGAGGAATAATAAGTTTTCATAACATAGTTTTGTTTGCAGTTACTAATATAACTAATCTAATATACAGGGATGTAGGATCTATAGTTAGTACAAGGCACATATCGAACTGTTTATAAAAGCACTTTTATATAAGGATGGCCTAGAAATGTATGACTCTGTTATAACATAGATAGCAAAGGGTAAGATACGCACTTGATGACATTTACAAAATATATAGATATACTAAATAATTGAAATTTAGAATCCGGATGTTTCTTTGAGCCAGGCATATACTAAAATGCAGTAACTAGAAGTACTCTAGTAACTCTTGCATATTGGTTTAATTCAACATTTACATTTAGACATCTATAAGACCAGAATATCATGGTAATATCATGAATTACAGGATAGATGGGTTGTGTTATTATCAGTCTCTTGTTGACCAGTGTTTATACCTCTATTAATATTGTAGCATGGGTAATATTTAATAGTATAGCCAACAATTTCTGATGCTGACTTAATATGAAAGAAGCCCAGGCTATAATAACAACAGTGGAAAGTATGCAGAAATAATACTAGTTCTTCTTCTTTTTGTACTAACACTTAATGAAGTGGTTTGCAGCAGGATTGTCTTGAGAATCTGTTTTGTAGGAAATGCAGAAGGTAGAAAATATGGCAAACGTGGCAACAATAAACAACGAAGTCTACTAGAAGAAAGTTAACTCATGGGAAATTATAGATACTACCTATGAAGGGCTTTTTGAACAACCAAAATGAAGAATTTGTACAGGATTATATGTAACTCAATAAATGATATTAGATACTGACTAGACCTATGGTCCCGGGCAAGGCCAGAGGTTTTCTCCTCTCTGCTCTTTCTCACCGGTGCCCGCACTAAGCGGAGATTGTAATTTTATTTATTAATAAAATATGGCTTAGGCCTTTTATCAAGCAAAAAAAATAATATTATGACTCTTTTTTTAATAAAATAATTATAATATAATACAAATTTTACTGTGAAAATATATTATTTTCTTAAAAGCATAATCCTAATTTAATTTAAAATATTTATATAATTATAATTATAATAATAAAATTAATCTCAAATTTAATTATTAATTTGTAGTGTAATATTATATTATTTTTCATGTTTATGTAATATTAGTTATAATTGGTCTTAATTAACTAAATATTAATAATTATCAAAGTAAAAATAGATATTTTTTAATAACAATAAAAATTATTCAAATTTATGATTAAAAGTTATTATATTATTTTGTATATATTAAAATGATTAAAAATTTATTATTTTCAAAAAATATTAAAAATAGAATGATTTCAAAAAGATATATAAAATACAATTATAAAGGATTTGCAATATTAATAATGAATTAATTAAGGATGAAGGAACTAGCTCTGCAAAAACCATTGGTTGTTAATGGTGGTTTAGAGGATTTCACAGGGAAATCGAAGGGGAGGCTGCATGAAGAGAAAGACGAGATCGTGGTGGATCTCATGGAGGAGATGGAGGAAGATAGACAGTTTTGGGAAGAACAAGCGGTGATCGCAAGGATCATCGGCCTCAACTGGTCTAGGAAAAACATCAGATCATGGCTTGAAGATAAGTTGGGCGATCGGATTGTTATCAAATTTATACCAAAAGGATTCTTTGTGGTGCTTTTTGAAAATCAATCAGAAAGAGATCGTATCCTTAATCAAGAGAATTGGTTTGCAGACAAGCACACGGTGTATTTTCAACCCCGGACACCGAATTTTGATCCCATCCCGTTAGTAATCTATTCATGCCCGATTTGGATATGTCTTTACAATTTGCCGATTGAATATTGGGGAGAGGTATTCCTAGAGAAGATTGGCAGAATGCTTGGGACGATGTTGGAGATAGACGTTGATGATGAGGACGATTTGTGTAAGTATGTTAGATTGAGGATTACGATAGTCAGGCGTATCCTAGAGGATTTCAAGAGGATGTTTTGGAGAATGTAGATCTAAGATGTATCAGTCAGTCAGCTAACGTCTTACTTGGTAAAGCCAAAGGATTCAAAGGCAGGCAGAGCAACCGTCAAAAAATGGAAGACAACGCAAAAGAGAAGGGAATCGTTAGTGTATTCAATTTCATGAGGAAAGCTAAGGGAGAAGGGCTCTCCCTTGGCAAGAGATGAAGATCATTATGTGGAATGTCAGGGGTCTCTTGGCCCCTTACAAAAGACGCTTGGTGAAATGAGCGTTTTGTAGATGTACCTATGATATCTTTGTCATCCAAGAAACAAAGCTTAGTTCAAAGAATGTGAATTGTTTCATCAAGTCTTGTAAAGTTTGGGAGGGTGTTTTTCAAGAAGCCAATGGAGCTGCTGGCAGACTTGGCATTATATGGAATCCTTCTTTGGTCAAAGTTACATTATGAGAGAAAGTTGATCACTGGATGATCTGTTTTGTTTACAATTTGAAGGAGAACTTGGAATTTCCTCTAATAAATATTTATGGACCTACAACAAATTTAGATAAGTCTCATGTTTGGTATGTTCTTTCAAACAAAATTTTTGATCTAAGGAGTGATAGGATAGTTGTGGTAGGCGATTTTAATGCATTGATTGATTTAGATGAGAAGAAGGGAGGTTTGAGAATGTCAAATAAGGTCATGGAAGATTTCTGCGAATTTGTTGTACAAAATCATTTGTTGGTTGTTGTCCCAAAGAACGGGCTATTGACATGGACTAATCGAAGGGCCAATTTCGTACACATTTTGGAAAGATTGGATAGACATCTCATTGGAGAATCTTGGATGGAGTCATCTTTTCAAGTAGAGGCATCCATTCTTCCAATTTCTCTATCGGATCATTTTCCTGTGGAGCTTAAGTTGAGTGAGGCTCCATATAAAGGAAGCAATAGTTTCAAATTTTTGAGCATGTGGTGGAGATATGGTGAGTTCATTTCACATCTCGAGCAATGGTGGAAAGAGAGTAATATATTCAGGGGAACCTCGAGTTATAGCTTTGTGAAAAGATTGAAATTTTTAAAGGAGAAGATTAAAGTATGGAATAAAGATACTTTCAAAATAATATTTGTAGAAAGAAATCGAGTTAAGGAGGAACTATCTTTGTGAGATTCTGTCACTATAATCTTTGGATGTCTAATGATGCATATCACAAAGAAATAGCTCTCAAGAAGGAATTGGTAGAGATACTTCTTAGAGAAGAAATTTATTGGTGTGACAAATCCAGAGAGATATGGATTAAAGAAGGAGATGTGAACACTAAATTCTTCCATGCCTCGGTAAAGTCTAATAGGAACAGGAACATAATAGTATCGATCATGGATCAAGAAGGCAAGCGTCATTCTTCTCTTGAAGCTATTGAGGAGGCAGTGATGAATTTTTTCAAGGATTTTCTTGGTGATGTTAATGGGTACAAACCACCTCAACCTCATATAATGACGAACATAATCTTCAAGGAGATCTCGGATGAGGACAACAAATTATTATGTTGTCCATTTGTTATAGAGGAGGTCAAAAAGGTTGTTTTTGACTTGCATCCAAATAAAGCTCCTGGCCCAAACGGGTTCATCGTGGACTTTTTTCAAAAATGCTGGGGGGTTTTTGGGAAATGACATTCTCAGTATTATGGAAGATTTTAGAAAATAGGGTAGATTTGTGAAGGAAATTAATCATACCAATTTGCTTTGATCCCTAAGAAGTAGGATTGTTCATCCATCGTGGACGTTAGGCCCATTTCTTTATGTAATTCTATTTACAAAATTTTATCCAAGGCTATGGTGAATAGGCTAAAACCCATCCTGAAGAAGATCATTTCCCCTGAAAAACATGGATTCACCCCAGGCTATGAAATCATGGATAACATATATCATGGCAGCAGAAACTATTCATTCTATGCATACTTCCAAATTCAAAGGTATGATTATTAAATTAGATGTGTCCAAGGCTTATGATTGAGTTACGTGGAGCTTCCTGTCTGAGGTTCTTAGGAAATTTGGTTTTGATAAAAGATGGTTGAAATGTATTGAACATTGTATTTCATCTGTAAAATTTTCAATCATAGTTAATGGTTCTGTGAGCGGTTTTTTCCAAGCTACTAACGGGCTTCGGAAAGGAGACCCTCTGTTGCCCTTTTTGTTTGTACTTATGACAGAAGTGCTCGGTAGGTAGATAAAAAGCAAGGATGGGCAAGGCCATTGAAAATGATTTTCAATTCATGAAAGTTTGGTTTTGATCTCTCATTCGCAGTTCGTGGACGATACTATCTCATTTGGCGAAGCTATGGAGAGAGAAGTTCACGTTATTAAGAATGTGCTAGAAGATTATGAAAAGGATTCAGGCCAGTGCATGAACAAGCAAAAATCTAGGATATATTTCCTCAACACAAACAAGAGGTCTCAGTCGAAGATAGAGGGATTGTTGCAATTTGGTCAACGCAGTTTTCCTATTAAATATCTTGGGGTTCCTTTGTTCGCAAGAAAACTGGACAACAAAATGTGGGAAGAAGTTGTCGATAAGTGCAAAGCCAAATTTGTGTTATGGAAAAATAAAAGGCTTTCGGATGCAAATTAAGGAAGTTATGGAAGTTATAGTGACCTAGAGAGGAAGTTATGGGAGTTTATGCGATAGATTATGTTGATGAGAATTGCTCTCCAAATTCTCCTATCTCATGGAAATGGGTTGGAGATTGGCAGAGCGAGAACAGTGTGAAGTTGGTCGATATACTTAAAAGTAGGAAGACCTTCATTTTGAAAGAAAATGACTCTCTTGTTTGGAATGTTGCCAAATTAGGTAAATATAAGGTGAGTTTGGGATACGAACTACAAAGAAAGAGGTAGAAGGATTTCAAATGGCTTGCCATTTTGTGTTGGGACAAAAGGGTGTTGCCTAAAGTTGGTGCCTTCCTATGGATTGCATTGCATGGAAGGATTCTTACGTGCGATAGACTAAAAATAATAGGTGTGATGCCAAAAATGTTGTTAGTATAAGAGGCATACGCATATAATGAGACAATAAAGTATAATTGAAAAGCTTAATTTCAAAACTAAATCAAAGATGCAAACCATAAGCCTTCCTTGAAATGTCCCATTTTCCTCTATTCTTGAGGACCTTGAAGGTGTTGGATTAATGGGCTCTCAGCGGAGCAATGACCTCTAAAGTGACAACTCAAGAGTTGAGTAACTATTTGATCATGATTGACTATGGAGATGATATGAAATGCATGATTTAAGAAACTAGATTAACATGCTATGAGAAATCCAAAAGCTAATTACTAGATAATTGAAATGTAAATTGCCTATAGTAATGATGCCTAAATTGATATGAGATGGGATCCTTATTGCTCCAAAATGGGGGATATTTATAGGAATTCCAAGACCAAAGTTGAGGTGGCAGGAATCGACGGTCCAAATTTGATTTGAAGATATCAAGGGCCAAGATTGAGGAGGTTGGAGAAGAGGTTGGAGGAAGGGACACTTGTCATCTTTGTGGTGACAAGTGTCAAGGAGCCTTTCTCATGAGAGAGAAAGTGTCCAAGGGAGGAGACATGTGGCAAAAGTGCCACATGTCTCAAGAAGAGAATATCCACACCATGGGAGGTTAGGATAAGGAGGTTAGGATGTGCAAGATAGGATAGGGTTAGTTAGACCCAAGATTAGATTGAATGGGTTAAGTTAGGGAATGGTTAGGTTAGGTGGTTAAAGTTAGGAGCCATGTGCTCATTTGAATTTAGAAATTCAAATAATTGAAAAATGGTAATTAATCTCAACAAACTTGAGTTTGTTAATTTTAATTAAGGATTAGAAGAATTTTTTTTTTGATCAATAAAAGGCCGAAGCCATATTTTATTTCTTTTGTAAATTTTTACATCTCCATTCAGTGTGGGCACCGGTAGGAAAGAATGGAGATAAGAAAACCTCCGGTCTAGCCCAGATCCCTTAAGGGATCAGATAACAAACAACTGAATTTTTTTTTTTACAATTCCTCATCTGAGTGAGATGACTGTCTTAATAAGACATTTAGTTTCTTTTTGTACATAAAAGCTTGCACCAATTTCTGGATGGACCCATCTTCACAAAAATGGAGAATCCATTAATATTCCGAGCTTTAACTTTAAGACCTATATCCCGCATCTGCAAAAACCTTAATGCAACTTACTTTGCCAAACTGTTAGTAGCATAGTAAACATGATAATTTGTAAAAAATCATTCAATGAATAGTAATCATCTTTCCTGTTTTATGTAAGAGGATTGTAGCCTGGATATCCCTTAGCTTGAAACCAATTTTAACCTTTTAGGCTTCAATTTAAGAGATTATCCAGGCTACAATTCTGCCTACACTAATGGGAAGGATCAATTTCTAACAGTTCCTTAATCACTTTTAACTCAGCAAGCATCTGATACTCCATAGCATAAATGAATTCATATGTCTATGTATGCACATTAAAATGTCAATATGCGAGATTATCATAGAGTCTAAACAACAAAAGATCAAAGGGCCTGAACAGAGGCTAATTCAATAGGACCTACTACAGATCTGAAGTAATGATTAAGACTGTGCTGATCTCAATTTCCCTCCTCAAAACCACTAAAAAACATTCCATTATTTTGCATAAGATAATAATAATCCGAATGAACCCCACTTGATAGAGAAAAGTCCAATTCACAGCTTATACCACTATAACTACAACAGACACTAGAGCAATTTGTCCCCTCTATAAAACAGGGCTAAAGACAATCACATCCGGAGCAATGAATCAAGATTATCAGAAAACCGAGCCACAGACCTAAGCATGAATACACATAGCCTGGTAGACACAATTGTCATAAAAAGACATCATATCTGTCATATTGAAGACTACACCCGTGCAGCCCAGTGCATACTAAACACAGATATCATGCGATGGAGTGTGAACCTACATGTGCCTAAGCATGAATACCGGGCATCAACCCATCACCTTGCTACACTCCAGAGACACCCCTTTACCCACAAACAGGGTCAGGAGATGAGAGGATGATACAAACATATATGAAGGTTTGAAACAGGATATTTGAACATATATACACATACTCATATATATATAGTCTCTGTACTTATATGTATATCTGTGTGTATGTAATTTTATGAATATCTGCTTACACCCACACATATACACACACACACATATATATATATATATATATATATATATGAATATATATATATATATATGTATATTTGTTAGATTGTATATATATTCATATATATGCATCACCATTGTAAACTAAAACCAAGGAAAGTCCAATACCACTGCAAAATCACTATAAATGCAGCAAAAAACCATTTCTAACAGACCCCACTATAACTCATGGCTAACAATCGATGCATTGAATGAAGAATAAAACCAGAAAACCTTAGCTTGAATACACATAGCACGGCAGACTCAAATTTGTCATAAAAGACATATAATCTGCCATTATAGACTAAACCCACGCTGCCCAGAGCTTTCTATATACAGATAGCATGCATTGGAGGGGAGACCAGCATAATCCTATCCCCAATTGAAATTGTAAGATTATCTGTTTACACCCACACATATATACATATATATATATATATATGAATATATATAAATATGTATATTTGTTAGGTTATATGTATATTCGTATATATGCAACACCATTGAGAACACAGCTTTACCTCTATAAATGCTACAGAAACCAGTTCTAACTGTCCCAGGGCTATCAATCGAAGCAATGAACAAAAAACCCGAAAACCTTAGCTGGAAAACACAAAGCACGGCAGACTCAAATTTGTCATAAAAGACATCCAATCTGCCATTGAAAACTACACCCACACTGCCCAAGGCATTCTAAACTCAGATGACATGCATCACGACAGACACAAATGTGCCATAAAAGACATCAATCTGATATAGAAGACTATACCCACGCTGCCCAGGGCCTTCGAAACATGCATTGGAGGAAAGACCAGCATGAGCCAAAACCTGAATAACCAACAGCAACCGATCACCTTGCAACACTCCCGAAACACCCCTTTTCCTGTGGGGATAGAATGGTACAAGCATAAGGTTATCAATGAGTTAGTTTTAGTACATATATACACATACTCATATATATATAATATCTGTATTTATATATATGTGTGTATGTGAGTGTGTAAGTGTATGAGTGTCTATTTACACCCACATACATACACACACACACACACACACACACACACACATATATATATATATATATATATATATATATATATATATATATATATATATATATATATATATATATATATATATATATATGAGTATATATATACATGTCTCTTAATATGATTGTAAATATATACATATATCTATATATATGAATATATATTTATGTATATGTTTGTGTTTAACGAATCCATATGGGTTAATCTACAAATATATACATATATATATATATATATGTGATCATATATATATATATCTGTATATATATCTATATATTTTATCTGAAACTTAGACTACCAAAATGCTGTACTAAGGAAACCAAGACCACAAATCCAAGGATATATATAAGAGGGCAAGGAGAGGACTTGGAGAGGAGTGAAGTGAGATGCTGACAATACCAACGCCAGAGTTTTAATCCGATGGAGTAACCTTCCTAAAGACAGACGAATTACCATCTGCCCCTAGATTTGCTAACTTGTCAGCTATAGAGTTACCTTCCCGATAAATATGTTTAACTGAAGTTTCCTCAAAGTATTTGATCAAGTCCAGAATTCTTTTTAATTCCGTTTTCAATTTCCAGTTAGATATATCCCTAGTCCTGACTGCATTAATAGTTAATGACGAATCACCTTCAATTTCCAGATATTTAATCTTGAGTGATTTAGCTAAAATCAGACCCTCCCGCAATGCTAAAAACTCAGCCATGTTATTTGAAGCCACACCTATGGGCATATTTATGCTAGCTATTAGATAACCGTTGTCTTGATGGATAGCACATCCAATACCTGCTACACCAGGGTTCCCACGGGACGCGCCATCAAAATTTAGCTTAGCCCAGCCCTTTCGGGGAGGTGCCCATTTTGTTAGCTTCCTATCCATCTCAGCCTGATTCCCACCTTTCCCAATAAACGGGGGTATTATCAAACCCAACCATTTAGATCGAAGAACCTCATCCCATCTGGATAAGTTAATGGAGTTAACCTGTGTGTGTCTAAGATTATTATTGATTTTTTCCACAATTGTTGCTTCGATCTTATTTAGAAGGGATTCTACCCTCAAATTTGATTCTTTGAAGATCCGCCTGTTTCTCTCCTTCCATATTTCCCAAATGAGGATTGTCGGGGAAATTAACCATACCGAGTGATATATATCCTTTGTGTGAGGCGGTTGCCAGCTAAGCAGCCATTCTGAGATGTCTCTAGGTCTCGGTGTCATCCATCCAAGGCTTGAGCAAAGCCAATCCCAACATCTCTGACTGAAACTGCAATTGAGAAGCAAGTGATCCACGTTTTCTTCCTCAGATTCGCATAGAGGACATCTCGATGGACCCAGGAAGCCTAATTTTGAGAACCAGTCTGAGGTAAGAATTCTTTTTTGGGAAGCTGCCCATGCGAAGATGCCAGCTTTAGGGAGACCAATGTTATTCCAGCATAGGCTAATTGGTATATTAGGGTAAGTTGCAGCTCGACTGAGTTTTAAAAGTGAGTATCCTTCTTTGGCTTTGTAAATGCCTGAAGAGCTACCCGCCCATATTATCCTGTCTTTCCCAGAATGTAATGATAATTGCCTATTCCTCAAATTAATCCAGAGGATCTCCTTATCAGAATTTGACAAGTCCAACTCATCAAGGGGTTTCCACTCCCAACCCAAAGTGGGATCATTGGAGATAAGCTTGATATAATCCTTAACAAACCTGCCCCTGATAGATTTGCAATGTTCTATACCTTCTAGGATTATCCCAGATTTGTCTAAGGCTAGATAGCCCCCCCACGAGTCTTCCCAGAACAGAGCCTCAGAACCATCCACAATATCCCAAGTAAGATAATCCCTGATCACCTTTCTACATTCCATCATAAAATTCCAAACTTTGGATCCTTTGGGTACAATTTCTGTCCTCAAAATGCTATCAGGGTTGGAATTAGTAAGATATTTAGCTTTGAGGATCCTTACCCATTTAAGATTTGGATCCGAGTACATTTTCCAGACTAATTTCGCCCCCAGAGCCATGTTTTGAACCCCCAAATCTTTGATGCCAACTCCCCCTAAACTGATAGGTTGGCTAATTTTGTCCCATGAAATCAATGCGAATTTCTTTTTGTCTGAAACCATATTCCAAAAGAACTTCCTCATCTTTTTTATCAATTCGAGTCGAGCTCCTTTAGGTAGTTGCTGGCAGGACATTTGATATATCGGAATAGCCGCCAAAACAGCTTTAAGTAAAGTAATCCTCCCAGCCGAAGAGAGGCTTTTATTCTTCCAAGAATTCAACCTGAGGTCCATCTTGTCAAGGATACCTTTCCATAATGAGATTAAATTGTTTCCCTTATCCATCGGTATCCCTAAATATTTACATGGCAGTTTTCCTCGATCAAACCCAAAAATATTACATATATCTGTTTCTAAGATCTGCGATGTATTAAAGAAGAAGATTTCTGATTTATTCTTGTTTACTTCCTGACCCGATGCTAAAGCATAAATGTCAAGAATCCTCTTGAAAGCCATGGCTTCTGCCCTATTCGCACATCCCATCAGCATTGTGTCATCAGCAAACTGCTGGTGAGTAATGGCCTCCATTCCGTTAGTGATTTTAACCCCTTTAATAATCTGATTCATGCGAGCACTTGAAATGATTCTCCCAAGGCCCTCTGCCATTATGATAAATAAGAAAGGGGATAAAGGATCCCCTTGTCTAATCCCTCTAGATATCTGGAAGAAGCCTGCAGGGGAACCATTAATGAGTAATGATACCCTGGGAGATGAGATACATTCGAATATTAAATTGATCCATTGTTTAGAAAACCCAAAGGATTCTAAACATTTACACAGAAATCTCCAATCCACTTTATCATATGCCTTTTTAATATCTAGTTTGATCATCATAGCCGCTGAAGGATTTTGTTGTAGCGAGTGCATGACTTCTTGAGCCACAATAATTCCATCAAAGATGGATCTGCCTGGAACGAATCCTGTCTGTTCCTCTGAAATAATGCAAGGGAGAATGCCCTTCAATCTATTCGCTAAAATTTTTGTAAAAAGCTTGTAGATTGTGTTGCATAAGGAAATAGGTCGGAATTCATCAAAGTTTCTTGATTCCTCCTTCTTAGGAATCAAAGTTATGAAAGTATTGTTGATCTCTCTTAAGATACTTCCAGAGTTTCTAACAGCTTCCAAAGCATCCACCACCTCCTTACCAATAATGTGCCAGCATTTTTGGAAAAAGCAAGCTGGAAAGCCATCGGGGCCTGGAGCTTTATCCGGGTTAAGTTGCCCCAATGCTAATTTTACTTCAGATTCTGAAATTTTGTTGCAAAGTGCTTTGTTTTGGTTTTCAGTTACGATCTTAGGAATATTCCTAAGCAAAGCTAAATTGGCATCTTTAGGAGAAGATTCCGAACTGAATAAGGATTTGAAATGGTTCACCGCTTCTGTAGCTATGTCCTTTTGATCTTCTAGAAGGATGCCATTATTGCTCATGATCTTGTGAATACTATTGGTGATTCTCCTATTTTTTGTACTGTTATGGAAGAACTTAGTATTCCTATCCCCATTTTGAAGCCAATTCTCTCTAGATTTCTGTTTCCAAAAAATTTCTTCTTTTGTTAACGTATCTTCATATTTCCCGAGGAGCTCCTTTTCTTTGAGGAAGCTTTCCTGATCCATTCCAAGTCTAAACACTTTATCATTAAGGTCTGCAATTTCTTTTTCTAAAGAAATTTTGGTTTCAAAAATGTTACCGAAGACTTCACAATTCCATTTCAGTAACTTGCTTTTAAGATGTTTTAGTTTGTTTACCAGGCAAAACATTTTTGAACCTTGAAAATTAACCTCAGACCACCACCTGGCTACGAGATCATAAAAATCCGGATTTTGCATCCACATTTTTTCAAACTTAAAGGGGCAGCACCGCGGTGTAGCCTCACCCTCAATATTGAGGATGACAGGATAGTGATCAGAGCCTGAAGAGGGGAGTAACGAAGCTGAGAGGTTAATTGCTAGATCGCTCAGATTCCCTCTAAAAAGGAATCTATCTAATCTCTCAGTGATTTGAGTAAAGCCTGATCTTCTATTGTACCAGGTATACATTCCATTACTAGTTTCTATATCAATCAGATTGTTACGGGCTACCCACTCTCTAAAGTCTTTTAAGGATTGCGGTTCCCTGCGAATACCACCCTTTTTCTCTGATAAATTTAGGATAGCATTGAAGTCCCCTCCTAGAATAACAGGGGAAGAGGGATCGAGTTCCATCATAAACGAGATTTCCGACCACACTTTACGTTTCCCAGCATCAGGAATCGGGCCATAGATGTTTATAAGGGTAAATGAGAGCTTACTGAGTTTGCTGGTAACCTTTCCCAATAGCCAGTTTCTGTTCCCTGCTATTGGACAGAATAATATACTACGTGGATTCCAAATAATACCTAATCCACCAGAGGCACCCCTGGCTTCCACAAATTCCCAGCTTAGAAGACCTAGTTTACTTTTAAAAGCCTCAGCTTCTGCCTGGGCTAATTTAGTTTCTTGAAGGAGAACGATGTCATGTTTCCATTTTATGATGTTGCATCTAATTAGACGCTGTTTGTTAGGGGCATTCATGCCCCTAACATTCCACGAAGAGATTTTCATTGGACCGTGGGAAGGCCCTTCCCCTTCCCAGCATCAAAGAAGGCAGTTAATTTGCCTTGGTCTTTTGCATTTCCGTCCTGCAACCTTAATTCGCTTAAGGATTTTCTGCCTCTACTTTTTGCTTCTCTAGCGCACTCAGGAGTATTTTTCCCGTCATATATGTTAGCTATTCCTAAGGATTGATGGGGAATTGTCACTCCTTCTCCGTCATCCTCTCCTAGCTGGGACTGAGCAGTTATGTAATCATTGACAGGTAGCGGGGAGATATCTTCTTCCCTATTCTCATTATTGTCTCCCATATCCATAGAGGTCAGAAGTTCCTGAATTAGAAACCTCTTCTCATCTTCCTCTTCTGGGGAAAGATTTTCAACTTCATTGTTATTGAATACCTCTAGAGCTGCAGCCATTCTAGAAGACATTACTTCTTGATCAGCCTCAATTTCTTGCCCCAAGTTTTCGACTGTTTTTGTTTCAGAAGGGGATTTCAATGAATCCACCGAATCAGAGATTCTTTTTGACAACTCCACTAAGGCTTCTGCTTTTATGGAATTTGCCTCATCTATTATCTTATCAAGGTCATTAATATTACTGAGACTATTGTGAATATTTTCATCTGTATTAGTCACAGGAGGACAGTCAGCATTATCATGGATATAATTTAATGTGATATTTACATTCTGATTTGAAATAGGGTTTTCCTTATGCTCGATACTTTTAATCTGTGACGGGCTTGATTTCAACCAGATATCGGATTCATTTATGACCCCATCATAGAAGGTGGGATTAATGTTCCATTCCCCCCTTTTTGTTACTAGCTTGGTGGGTTCCAAGACCCGGGAGTTACAGTCAAATTCGACTAAGATTTTGTTGTTTTTGTTTAAAACCATTCTTTCTAACCTTTCGCAGCCCAAAAAGGACCCGAACTGTTCCCCTAAGAATTCCAAAATTTTAAGATCCAAATATTCAATAGGTAAAGAACCCAGATTAATCCATCTAGGGTATTTGTTTATGTTCTGTGAATGTGGGTCAAAATTCGGCCTCCATTCACATCGAAAAAAACCAAAGCCTCTATATAATTTAGCCTTACCATGCAAAATGTCATCCTTTGTATTATGATTATCACATAAAATTGCAAGAAAATTATTTTCCAGTATAGAAATACTTACCTGACCCGGATATAGGGCCAGCCACCAGTCGACAATCCTTTCTATATCATCACCGAATCCAGTCCATTTAACAAAAACCCCATAGTTGCTATATAAATTGAATTGGGGGTCCATCAGATAATCCGGGATCATGCATATACGCCTCTGCCTAAAATTAGGTTTTGGCTCAAAAATTTGAACTTTCCCGAGCGGCACCAAATTAGCCCCTGTAGCCGGAGAAAGCTTAGGATCTGATTGTTTGTGCTTATCCATATTTAAAGCTGTGCCTTTATTATTGCCCATCTTTTTGAGGGTCTTTTTCGAATGATACACTTGCCATCTTCCGTCGGAGGGAAGCGACAGGGTTTTGGCGTTTCTTGCCCTAGTTTCATTATTTCTCCTAGAGACACCCTCGCAGAAGCCCGAAACCCTTCTTGCATTTGACACCGTTGTGTTTCTTGCAGGGATTCTCTTGCAAGGCGGACTGAAGACCGAGATGCTCTTCGGACAAGAGGCGAAAACCTGCCTGCTCCCCCCCGCCGAAAAACTCGCCAAATGCATAGTATTTTTAATTCGCATTTTCGCCTCATTAAGGATTAGAAGAATTGATTAATATGGGGAGACATTAATTAATTTAGAATTAATTAATCAAAGGGGGATGTGAGATGAACTATATAAATAAATCATTTAGATTTATTTACTAGTAGATGAATAGAGAAATTAATTAAATTGCTTGTGAATTCAATTAATTGGGAAGGGGAATTAATCAAATAACTGCGTATTTAATTAACTATCTTTAGACCATTTTTAGGTGTATACATTTTGCCCCTCTTTGAAGCGATGTGTGATGACGCGTTGGTTCAAAGATAGCTCGATTGATGATGTTGCTGATATTGATTTTGATAGGATGCAGATTCGATCTTGATTTGATGTGGATTTGGTTTTGATATGATATTGATTTGATTTGGAGATAATAAATCTCGATATGATGTTCATTCAATTTTTGGAGATGATAAATCTCGATATGATGCTGATTCAATTTTTGGAGATGATAGATCTCGATATGATGCCCCAGATGTTGATTGATAGATATCGATGTGAGGATGCCCCCTTGGGAGATTAATCGGATAATTTCCGAATGATTTTGAATTTTTCGCGATTTTTTGATTTTTTTGAAATTTTTGAAATCTTTTTAGATTTGTAGGTTTTAATGGTTTTCTGATTTTTAGAGTCAATCCGATTCATTTCCCGATAAGAAATTTGAAAATGCTGTCCTACCAGGTTGATTAGTTGATTAGATGATTAACAATAAGTGGAATAAAAATCCCACTTAAATGTCCCATTATGAGTTTAAAAAGGTGAATTCATTTTTCCACTCCTCATTTGTGCACTGCAGTTGTTGGAGAAAAATTGTTCTGGAGGAAGGAAATGGCGATCCCGTACCACCAGCATAGGTTTGAGAGAGTTCGGCGATATGAGCATCCTTCGGCATACGGTCCACCGATACGTACTTTGAGAAAACCCAGCTTTGTTGATTTAAAAAAAAAATTTAGCCGTTTGCGTAAAAAATCATTTTTTAGTGTTTTCGCCAGATGGGTTGGGAAAAAAAATTATATTTTTGAAATGGGTTTTTTGGATTTTCAAAAAATTTCCAATTTGCATTCAAAAAAAAAAATTAATATATTTATGCATTTTTCTTTTAAAAAATACATTAAAAAAAAATGATATTTTGAATTTTTAAATTTGGGCGGGAAAGGAGGGCAGAGGTAGGGAAGAGGGTTTTTGGTGGAGGTGGAGCCCTGATGGTGGCTGCCACCGACGCCATCGCAAGCACCGCTGACGCCACGGGCAACGCTTTGGTCGCCACCGTGGGGGGAAGGGTGGTTGCTTCTTTTTTTTTTCGGTTTTTTCGGTTTTTTGATTTTTTTGATTTTGACGCTTCGGGTGATTTTTTGATTTTTCAATTTGGATTTTTTAATTTTTTAATTTTGGCTTTTTGATGATTTTTGCATTTTGGCTTTTTGACGATTTTTTTTCGATTTTTTCGGTTTTGACGATTTTTTGATTTTTCCAATTTTGATGAGTTGATTTGATTTTTCGATTTTGATGATTTTGATATTTGATTTTTCGATTTTTGATGATTTTTGACGATTTTTTTGACTTGATTTTTGGAAAATGATTCGGTGATGGGGTCCTAATGATTTGATTTGATTTGATTTTTTGATTTTTGATAAGGTAAGGTTTGATTAGCTATCTAATTGATAAAATTAGATGCTCCTGATTGATAAATTTGATGATCAGTACTGATTATCTTGATGCACGTGCGAGATGAGATAAGATTGATAATGACCTCATGATAGATGAGTGTCATTGATAAGGGCCCAATGAGATTTGATAAAAATCTCAATTGAGCAAAATAGACCGATAGATAGATTTGATAGATAGATAAATCAAGAAACTGATATGATGAGGTGATTTGATTGCAGGAGCACTTTACTGTTCTTTAGTCTCGGGAGCGTTTCCTGAAGACATGGATGTTGATACCCTGCCTTAGCCAGATGGAGTGAGATCACATTAGCAGATGTGGTCTGTCTTCCCTTTTTGACATGCCCCGACCCCTGATAAATCGAGGATTACTGACAACTTTAGCAGAGCGCTGTCATAGTGAACATAACACATTTCACTTGCTGACCGGAGAGATGACGGTGACACCCAAGGATGTCTACCAAATTTTGCAGATCCTTGTGATGGGCAATTTAGTATATTATGATCTCAGCCAGTGGGGTGGGACAGAGGCACTTTGTCGCATGTTTGAGGATGACGAGATCGACGGGTATGATATTGCGTGGCAGGAGATGTTAGAGCTAGGGTATGCCACATTACCTACTGTGCTTGCCGGATTTATTGGAGGCTTCCTTTGTCCTAATCATAGGTCAAAGGGATTATTTGTTGGATGGGGTCGTCTGCTTGAGCAGGTGGTGATAGAGGGGACCTAATTTTCATGGGGATCATGTATGTTAGCGCACTTGTATCATGACTTGCACCGATTTGTGTCCTAGGGATCAGTTGCATTATCAGCAGGGGTGACTGTGCTTCAGATATGGGCTTGGGAGCATTTACCCATCACACAACCATTGGCAGACAGAGAGAGACCTATAGGGAGACCTTATGCTGACGGGTATCCTAGTGTCATTGTCCAGCGAAAGCTAGGCAAATTAGAGTACTAGAGACGGACCTTGGATGACCTAGATACTATGATATGGAGGCCATACAGGGACTGTGAGATTTGGCCCGAGGATGCAGTGGAGATGCCATATCTATTCATGATGCGATATCTGATTGGCTCAACACCTTATGTCATCAAGCGATTCCCTTGTATGAGGGTGTTGAGACAGTATGGCAGGATACAGGGGATACCATAGGGTACAACTCATTATGATCATCAGAGATTGGATGTGGCTACTTGGGGGCCTTCTATTTCATATGACCATGCCTGCGTAGAGTATCGATCATTGGGGCCTATGGATTGGGATTATCTTCCACATGTGATAGATAGCAGGATGATACATGAGTACGCTGTGCATTGTATTGTACATAGGTTTCCGAGACTGACACGTCCGGATGAGCCAGAGCCAGTGTTAGATGAGGATGATGAGAGGCCACGATGCAGAGCTTGAAGATGACGAAGGGATGGTAGAGACCGAGATGATAGTGGAGATGGAGATGGATATGGAGGAGATGCAGGAGATCAGGGTGCTGGGGATGATGATGGAGGAAATGATGATGGGGGAGATGATGATGATGATGAGGGAGATGGTTGAGCAGTAGTAGTGGCAGCGACAGGCACACCGGGAGCCAAGAGCTAGCAGTTCCAGATCTGCTAGGGATGTATATACAGATTGGATGGCCCGGGTGGTTAGATGCAGGAGATCAGGTCCAAGGGAACATGAGCATCAGGTTCCAGAGCAGGAGATTCCCCCGGTTGAGCGGGTACCTATGACAGTATCATGGGATGAGCAGCTACAGATAGAGGCACCTCGACGGATCCTTATTAGGATGTCGTCGCATCAGCAGCAGGCTCAGATTACTGACCTACAGGCTTAGGTTCAATAGCCAGAGAGTCAACTAGCAGAGAGGGACTCTCAGATGGCCCAGCTAGAGACTTAGATGGCTTCTCTCATAGTCGAGAGAGACGCAGCTATGGATAGGTGTTGGCAGGCTGAGACACAGGGACAATTGTCAAGAGGGTCTACTTCAGGGAAGAGTGCCTTGAAGATGATGCGCCAGGGGATCTGAGAGGCTAAGTATTACAGGACATTATACTTTACTATTGTTCCTCTTGAGCGAAGGGCTCCAATATTTTCACAACTGAGCAGGAGATCAGGATAGAGCTAGATTGAGAGTCGAGTAGTGACAGGGCCACTTCAGAGAGCTCCCCTAGGTGGGGTCTCAGGTACAGGGGTACTAGTTGGTGCTACTCTACCTGCCACATCAGGACAAAGTTCTGCTCTGCGTCTGAGTGGTCACACTGATATGGGACATTGATCTATTTATGTACATACCTTTTTATGATGAGATATTGATGATTCCTACGATGTATATTTGTGATGTATCTCATATATTTTGTGATATCATTGTACCTTGGACATTGATCTTGTTTTGATGATATGATATGCAGTCGATCCTATTCATTCTACATGACCTATGAGATGATGGATGGATTCTATTTGGTATATGATTATGATGTGCAGTTACTTTCATGATGTATGCTTGATGTATGCTTTAATTTCTATATGCTTATGAATTCTAGATGATGGATATATGATGATGCAGTATTTACATGATGTATGCAAATGCAAATATGTATGGTGATGCTTATAATTTCTATATGATGTTTGTGTGATTGCAATGCTTTCTATGTTTATGATATTTTTTTATGATTTTCTCATGCATGTTAATATGATATGGATGCAATGCAATGCAATGGTGTTATTTTATATGCTTTGAGATTTGATGAATGTCATGCAATGATCTTACTAAATGAATGAATGATTTGATGCTTTATATGAATGATGCCTTGGTATGCAATGGTTACATGAGATGAACTAACTTATCATGCAGGATGAATGAATTGATTATTTTTGTTATTGCCCAATGTACTCACTCACATAATAAGAGAGATAACACCATGTTAGCTTTGGCCTTGGAAAAGATGAGCATTGTGATCCCGTGCAGAATGAAATGCAAATCTATCTTAAAATGCAATGCAATGCAGTGATCAGACCGATCATGGAGTCATTGCTTTGTTTTGTCATTGAGCCCCTAAAATGTGGGAAGTGAGTGCAAACATCAATGGTATAATTTAAACCATGATGACCTGAGCACTACTTTCCTGGGTTTTGATATTGCAAGTTAGCACAAGCATCAAGGTATAATTGAACCAAGATGACCAGAGTATTGCTTGCATAAAACAGATAGTATTAACCATTTCTATATGTAAGTCTAAAATGTCTTCCATGATACTCTGATGATCATGTCCTTAGACAACCTTGCACATATTAATGATTAATTTACATATAGCAGACGAGAAAAATATCATGTTACTTCCTCATTCCTCTAGTCAAAGACATCCTAGAGTTACTCAGAAATCATGATAGCGAAAATCAAAATAAAATAGTTGAACCATTATTGCCAAAGTGTTAAAATCATGAGTCAAGATATATCATCCATTGATATGTCTTTTGTCATGTTAGATTGATATGTGATAGTTAATGGTTGACAATGTGATCTTATGTTCAACGTTGGACATGTCTTAGTTTTTTGCTTGACAAGTGTTGTCTGACTGTTGTTCTACCTGCTTTGATTAAGCTCAAAATGATCAAAACATTTTTTTCCCCCCAGCCAGGTTTAGGATTTTGCCCCCAGCCTAGAAACAAGCCTTATTATGATATAGTCAATGATCTAAACCATGATGAGAAATCACCTAGGATGCATGCATATGTATAAAAGGCTTTATGATGAATATGAACAATGCTGACGGAAAAGAATGCAAGCGAAAGAAAGCATGAACCAATGGATGGCAGAGCTAGCCAACAGATAGCACCTGTTTGCCAAGTTTTCACCATCTGCTTTTATTGCACTTTTTCTCATATTTGATTTTTTTTTGTTTTTTTGCTTTTTCACTGTTTTGGATTTTCTACTTTTTTCATTGTTTTGGGATTTTCTGCTTTTTCACTATTTTTTGATTTTCTGGTTTTTTTACTATTTTTGGATTTTCTGCTTTTTCACTGTTTTTGGATTTTTTAGACATAAAACTTCTTTAGATGCATGCTATTGATGGGTTCCTCAAGCTGATCTCCATCTTGTGTTGATAGCTGATATGCTCCTGACCCAAATACTATTGTGACAACAAATGGACCTAACCAGTTTGGTTCAAATTTTCCTTTCTTTTCTCAATTTGACCGATTTCGTGGATTTTCCTTTAGTACTAGTTCTCCCACTTGAAATATTCGTGGTTTGACCTTGTGATTATAACTTTGGCACATTCTTTACTGATATACCTTTAGATGATCAAAGACATTTTCTCTTCATTCATGGATCAGTTCTAGCTCTTGCAGTCTAGATACTTGTTGTTCTTCATCTGGGATAAGTCCTTTCAGTGATACACGTAGAGAGGGTATCTCTACTTCGATTGGCAATATGACTTCTGATCCATATACAAGAGAGAAAGGTGTGGCACTTGTTGGTGTGCGGATACTAGTGCAGTAGGCCCAGAGAGCAGGGTTTAATTGAATATGCCAATCTTTCCTAGCATCATTCACTATCTTTTTGAGGATTTTTAGAATAGTTTTGTTAGATGCTTTTGCTTGCACATTCCCCTGTGGATAATAGGGTGTGGAGAATCTGTGCTGGATCTTAAACTTCTCACATAGCTCTTGTACATCCTGATTCTTGAATGGTTGCCCATTGTTAGTGATAATGGTCATTGGTATTCCATAATGACAGATGATGTAATTCAGGATAAATGCAACAATTTGTTTTCCTATGATATTTGTGAGAGGTACTGCCTCGATCCATTTTGTAAAATATTATGTAGCTACAAGAATGAATTTGTGACCATTAGATGAAGAAGGATTTATCTTTCCTACTAGATCAAGACCCCATTGACAAAAAGGCCAAGATGTTGCCAAAGCATGAAGTTCTTGTGTTGGTGCATGAATCAAGTTCCCATGGATCTGACATTGTTTACACGTTCTAGCTATTTGAAAAGAATCTCGTTCCATAGTCGGTCAATAATAGCCCAAGCGTATGAGTTTTTTCGAAAGGGTAAGACCACTTGAATGAGTGCCACAAATGTCATTATGAACTTCCTTTAAGGCCTTCTCAGATTCTTCTTGTTCGAGACATCTTAAAAGAGTACCGTCTAGACCTCGTTTAAATAGGGTATCCATGACAAGAGTATAATGGGAGGATTGGTGAATAAAGTTTCTCTTTTGATTTTTCGATAAGTCGGGAGGTAAGATGTTATCTTTCAGGTATGTGTAAGTTTGGCCATAGCAGGAGGAATCATGTCCTATAAGTTGACAAATGGTTTGGGAATTAGGACAATTATGAGAAGGGTAAAACAACTCTTCAACCAGGAATTCATAAGGCTCTTGATTTTCCTGTGTTTGTAATAGAGAAGCAAGTGTTACCATGGCATCTACTGCTTTGTTATCATTTCTTGGAATTTTTTAAAAAGTGATTTCAACAAAATATTTCTTGAAGTCATCCACCATCTTTTTGTAAGGCATGAGTTTGTCATCTTTTGTTTGATAGTCATCATTGATTTGATTGATGATGAGCTGAGAGTCTCCAAAGACCTGAAGTTGTGTAATGTTCCATTCCATAGCCATTTTGATACCTGTAACCAAAGCTTCATATTCTGCAATGTTATTGGTGTATGGGAAGCTTAATTTGTATGCTTTCAGAATTGTATGACCTTGTGGTGTGATAAATAGAATTCCCGCTCCTGATTCGTGTTGCGTATATGAACCATCAAAGTATAGTTGCCATGCTTTTGTTGTGACTGTTAGGTTATCAGCATCAGGAAACTCAATCTGTAGAGGATGATCATCTTGAAGTGGTGCCTCTGCTAGTTGATTTGCAATGACTTGTCCTTTGATAGCTTTTCTGTCTACATACTCAATATCAAACTCACTTAGGATCATGATCCATTTTGCTAGTCGTCCTGTCAATGTTGCCTTGCTGAGCAAATATTTCAATGGATCGATTTTAGCTATCAACTTGATGGAGTGAGACAGTAGATAGTGTCTTAATTTTTGAGAAGGAAAAACTACCGCCAAGCATGCTTTTTCTGTTGGGGAATAGTTGAGCTCGTATCCCACTAATGTTCTGCTGATGTAGTAGATGGCTTGCTCTTTTCCTTCATTATCTTGTTGTGCAAGCAAAACTCCTAATGATACTTCAGTGGTCGATACATAGAGCAATAACAACTTGTCTGGAATTGGTGACATTAAAACAGGTGGTTGCATTAGATATTCCTTGATCTTGTTGAATGCATCCTCACATTGATGGTCCCACTTGAAATGAACATTTTTATGTAATAGATGGGTGAATGGTTGACATTTATCTGCTAGTTGAGCCACAAATCTTCTAATTGACTGCAATCTTCCCTGTAGTGATATGAGTTGACTTATATTCTTGGGAGATGCCATTTCCATGATTGCTTTGACCTTAGCTGGATCTACTTCGATACCTCTAGCTGAAACAATGTATCCCAATAGCTTTCCTGAAGTGACACTAAAGGCACATTTCTTAGGATTTAGCTGTAGCTTGTACTGTTCTAACCGATCAAAGATCTTTTCCAGTATTTCAATATGTTCTTCTCTGTTGTTAGTATATGTGATGCCAAAAATGTTGTTAGTATAAGAGGCATACACATATAATGAGACAATAAAGTATAATTGAAAAGCTTAATTTCAAAACTAAATCAAAGATGCAAACCATAAGCCTTCCTTGAAATGTCCCATTGTCCTCTATTCTTGAGGACCTTGAAGGTGTTGGATTGATGGGCTCTCAGTGGAGCAATGACCTCCAAAGTGACAACTCAAGAGTTGAGTAGCTATTTGATCATGATTGACTATGGAGATGATATGAAATGCATGATTTAAGAAACTAGATTAACATGCTATGATAAATCCAAAAGCTAGTTACTAGATAATTGAAATGCAAATTGCCTATAGTAATGATTCCTAAATTGATATGAGATGGGATCCTTATTGCTCCAAAATAGGGGATATTTATAAGAATTCCAAGGCCAAAGCTGAGGTGGCAGGAATCGATGGTCCGGATTTGATCTGAAGATATCAAGTGCCAAGATTGAGGAGGTTGGAGAAGAGGTTGGAGGAAGAAACACTTGTCATCTCTGTGGTGACAAGTGTCCAAGGGAGGAGACATGTGGCAAAAGTGCCATGTGTCTCAAGAAGAGAATATCCACACCATGGGAGGTTAGGATAAGGAGGTTAGGATGTGCAAGATAGGATAGGGTTAGTTAGACCCAAGATTAGATTGAATGGGTTAAGTTAGGGAATGGTTAGGTTAGGTGGTTAAAGTTAGGAGCCATGTGCTCATTTGAATTTAGAAATTCAAATAATTGGAAAATGGTAATTAATCTCAACAAACTTGAGTTTGTTAATTTTAATTAGGGATTAGAAGAATTGATTAATATGGGGAGACATTAATTAATTTAGAATTAATTAATGAAAGGGGGATGTGAGATGAACTATATAAATAAATCATTTAGATTTATTTACTAGTAGATGAATAGAGAAATTAATTAAATTGCTTGTGAATTCAATTAATTGGGAAGGGCAATTAATCAAATAACTACGTATTTAATTAACTATCTTCAGACCATTTTTAGGTGTATACAATAGGTATAGTGGTGCCCAACAGATGTAGCCTCTGCAAACAAGAGGAAGAATCTGTAGAACATTTATTGTACGGTTGCTTTTATTCTAAGCAATGTTGGGATTGGCTATTGTTGAAGCTTTAGAACCATATGGTGCGCAACAGTACTTTCAAAGACTTTATCTTTGCTTGACCGACGGGTGGCAAGTCATCAAAATGGGGGAGTCTATGGATTGTTGGCCCATCTATGGTCGCTTGGCATGCGTGGAAAGAAAGAAATATAAGGATATTTAGGGAGGAAGATTTGGAGGTTACTCTTCTTATTAATAAAATCCAAGCGGCAATAGAAGAAACTATTAATGGAAAGATCCACGGGAGAATATATAAATATTATTCTAAATGGGATATGGAGATGGAGCAAGTATGGAATTTGAAACAAAGCAGTAGTCACTTTCAAGGTGCTAAATCAGTTGAACAAAAGAATGTTAAGTGGACACCTCCCCCACCCAGTTGGAAAAAATTGAACTTCGATGGAGCTAGTTGAGGAAATCCTAGATTATCTAGGTTTGGTGCGGTAGTTAGAGATGAGAAGGGCAACCTAGTTGGGGCAATATGTGGACCTATGGAAATTGATACTAATAATGTAGCAGAGATTACTGCATTAGAGGAAGGTTTGAAATGGGCCTCATCTAATGGAGTTTCGAATGTGATGATTGAGGGGGATTCTCAAGTCATTCTAAGTGGGATTATCAAAAAAGGGTTTACAAATTGGCAGTTAAATGCTTGGATCCTGAGGATAAATTGTTTGCTTCAAAAGTTGACAGATTACCATCTTAACCACATTTTCTGCGAGGGCTATCAAGTGGCAGATTTTATTGCCAACCAAGGCATTGTAGAGACTCTGCCAACAGTCATGTTGATGACAGATGCTGGGAATAGAGATTTTTAGAATCTCCTGAACAATGACAGAGCTCATTTCTCAAGGATGAGAATAGGGTGAAGTTTTATTATAAAATGTGTCTTTAGTGATAAGAGAGGTACTCTCTTATCAACTTTATTCATGCGGGCTAGACAGTTGCTGCTACAACCTTTCTAGATTAGATTGCACCTGGTTTTAAGGGCTCAGTGGGAAAAGAGAAGGCGGGTTTGGACTATTAGATGGATGATTCTAGAAGTGTTAGGTCTATTTAAGCAAAGATTAGACTAGTAAAAGAAAGCATCTTTCAGAAGATAAAATGGTGCATCGGTTTGGACTTAGTTGTCTTTTCCATGAGGAGACATTGGAAGTTCAGTGAGAACGTCTCTTCGACATAGATACAAAAGGTCAAAACGCCATTCAAGGCTTGCTAGAGGATGCATTTAGTGAGGAGAGGCATTGGTGTGATGGGTATATTTATGAAATCATATTGTGCTTATTGGTTGATGTACTGCCATCTAAGGAGGCATGTGTGCAGAAAATGGTAGGATTTGTGAGGGAAGAAGTTGTGGAGGTCGTGGGTGGTGCGGTTCTGGAGGTGGAAGAGGAGTGATCTAGTATTCTAGGCCCCTATTTCAACCCCACTGCTACCCTGTCATATGTAGAGTGCTTGGATTCAGAGGATGAAGCCAAGCTAGTCGCAGTTGCTCTCAGGAACTTGAAGGAGGAGTTTATGGTAGAAGCTTGGGAAGTCTTTCCGGTTGGGGTCACAAATGCAGACATGGGCCCATTTAGGAGGATGATGCAGAATGAAGATGGATGGATTTCAGAAGCCATCATTGATAAGGTGGTGACTATGGGAGTGTAGGTGGCCACCATTTTAAGGCTATTGTAATTTGGTAAAATTTTGTGATGTTTGGTTTTGTCGAGTTGGTAGGGAGGTTGAGTCAGTTGAATATATTTTGTAATCTCTTTTTTGATTAATATAGGGTGCTATACTCATTGTTAAAGATCTTCTAACTCCTTTGATTTCTTCATGGATCTCCTTCCAAAAAAATTAACTTTTCATTTCTCAAGCAAAATTTCCTACAAAAATCTAGAAAGAGGAAGAACTCAAAAAACAATATTTAAAAAGTCTTTGACAGAAACAAAAACTTGAAAATAATTTTTACCATTAGTAAGAATAATTTCCAAATTAAGGAGATTCATAACTAATTACATTATATTAATTACCCCTTTTTCTTATATTCATAACTAATTACATTATAAAATTTAGTGAAGTTTTTTATTAAAATTTATGACTATATATAAAAGATCAAAATCAAATTTTTAATCTACTTATTTAAATTTAATGTGTTATTTATAAAAATTAGAAACCCCCAAATTTATAAACTTTATTTTCAAAATAACTATATATACTACTTCTTATGAATACAAATAAATCAAATTTATATTTTAGGTATTTGTTAAATGCAAAGAAAGTTTTACCAATATTTCTTCAAGATAAAATTAAGTCTATTTTTCTATTGCATTGGAGCATATTTACTTATCTAGTAAAGTTTTCCTCATTGTTGAAGATCTTCTAACTCCTTTGATTTCTTCATAGATCTCCTTCCAAAAATTTTTACTTTTCAATTCTCAAGCAAAATTTTCTACAAAAATCTAGAAAGAGGAAGAACTCCAAAAACAATATTTAAAAAAAGTCTTTGACAAAAACAAAAACTTGAAAATAATTTTTACCATTAGTAAGAATAATTACCAAATTAAAGAGATTCTTCAATTATTAATTATAAGAGAATATAACAAAAATAAAATTGTAACTCCCTTGTCGTCAGTTTACTTATTTCTTCGATTATATAAAAACTGAATTTTGTAATTCCCTTGTCATAAAAATACCATGAATAGTGATATTCATGTCATAGAATCAATTTATAACTCCCAGGTCATAGCATTTGCTAAATTAAAATTCATTCATTCCAAAATAAATAAATATTATAATCTCCACTTATCATAGAACATGCTAATAATAAATTTCCTCTTGTAGCATCCATGTGTCTTGGCCTTCCCCTTTTCTCCTACACCATGTGCTTAAATAAAAATATATGCATTAAAATAAGTATAAGTATTTATTGATTGTTTAAATTTTAAAATTGATTACTTGCATCTAGTTCATATATATATATATATATATAAAACAGGAGAGAGAACATCGAAAGTCCAGGCCTTGCAAGGCTTGGTCATTGAAACTCTTTTTCATTGATGATCAAGTGTCAAGGAGGAATAAGTAATCTGGCTAAGGTTTTGGTGATTCCAAAAAATACTAGAACATTTAATGTCTTACACATTTGCCTTACTGTTCAATTATTTTCATTCATCTTTTTCATTCATCATCTTCTTTTCCTTCTTACTTTTTGCTTCATCTTCATCTTTCATCTTCATCAATTTCCAAATCAAAACTAGGAACTCAATATAGGTTCCCATGGTTCTAGGAACTATGTGAAGCTCTAATGCACACACTTTGCCATCATATTCTTTTTTTCTCTTTCAACAATCAATGATTCACTAGGAACTAGGAATTCGTTGGCGGTTCCCATAATTTTTGGAACTACCAAACTATGACTTCACCATACTTACACATATTTTCTTGAAGTATACCAAACTATAAATGGGAGTACCTATTAAGATCCTCTAACAAATGAATATTTAAAAAATGTGATTACCTTGCTTATTTTTCCGAAGTCAAAAAATTTGAACTCATTAGGAACTAAATCAATGCACCATAAGAAACTAGGAACAAGAACAAGAACTAGTGGTGGTTTTGATGGTTTTGGTAACTACGAAAATGATTGAAAAAATATTATTTAAAAATTGGTTGTTACGAATTAGGTTAGTGGTTAGCAATAGAAGGAATTGGAAACCCATTAACAGTTTTAACAATTCAAGGAACAATTGTTGATGTCAATGGAGATTCTAGCAACTAGCAAAATCTCTAATCGACCATAATTTATTTATTTTTACTCCAAATTTTCCCAATTTTGAAACATAGATACTCATTTGGGAATTCCACAATATGTAAGGCTAAAAAAACTAATACAACCATGGTCTGATGGGTCCTCAAAGAGAACAAACCAGATCATGTAGCAAGCGTAACACAAAGGAAGCAACAACAAAACATAGATAAAATGCAAAATTAGATATCCACATCATCATATTATCATTATAGAACACCCGGTAATCATCCGGTTACATACAGGCCAACATGCCCAATTTCAAACTATATGCCAGATTATAATCCATCCGGACCTCCAAGAGGCATCCGAATTACAATTCTAGAGACTGGATATTCATAACCTTAGAACTACTCTCCTAAGGATCACATATAACAATATATATACCATCCAGAACACATCTGGGTTGGCCACAATAGATTGCATTTACCAAGAAAGGAAAATGAAACGTGCAAATAGGTTGGTCCTAAGAATGAAAGGAAAATCCTTCGGAAAAGAACAGCCAAGAAGTGTGGATCAAATAGAAGGTCGGCCAAGGACTCAAGAACATCGAGCAATGCACAAAATAGATTTGCAAGCCAAGAAATAGCTCTGCATGAGAAGAAATCACCAACTAGCCGATAAGTTCAAAACTGCTCTGGAACCAAGAAATAAACACTCTAGAAGGAATAACTCTTCGGAAAATAGTCCAAATGAACTAAAAATCTAGGATAATGCACAAGAATAAGCCTGGAAACTAGAAATTAGATACGCAACAAAAAAGAACCAGCTACCAAGACATACTGAAAGAAACACAAAAATATACTACAAGAACTGAACAAGAATAAAACTAAGGAAATATTTTTGGTTGATGCAAGATTTCTTATAGACCGAGGATGCTCCTGCATAAGACACCCAGGTAGAAAGAGATATTTCATGAGAGGCAACTCATGAACATCGAAAAGGATTCATTATATAAACTCCACGCTCATTTCTGATCCAAACCTATTCTTTGTCTGCAAACTTCTTCCTTACCTCCTCTAAAACCTCAACCAGATTATCTAACTCCTGATTCTCTTTATTTCTCTTCCCTTGTAAGACCTACACACTGTCTCTAGCCGACACTCTCCTTCTTTTGCATCTCTGATTTATTTTTGCCACAAGATTTCATTCGGTTTGCTACCATAACCTTAATGCCATCTGGTTCCTTCTTACTATCAGGGTTATCTATTAGATTTTTCTGCAAATCCAAGCCACCTTCTGGTGTACCCTTTGCCACCTACTTCTCAACACTACAACTTCTATCAAGACTCAAATTCCTCATCTCCTTCTCTTTCTTCCTCAAAGAAGCCAATGTGAACTTCTACCCATCCTTCTTAATAGTGATTAGGTTTCTTCTAAAATCATAAATAGCTCTTCTGTCAAACTACCAAGGTCTTCCCAACAAAACATGAAAGGCACTCATAGACAAGACATCACATAACACCTTATCCCTAAAAGGTCCAATATTAAAATTCATCAAACACTGCTCTTTTACTTCTAAGTTCTGATCATCCTGCAACCAATTTACCTTGTAAGGACAAGGGTGCTTAAGCCTCTCCAATCCAATATTCTCTACCATCTCCTCAGATACCAAATTATCAGTACTTCCACTATCAACAATGATCGTGCAACACTTACCTCCCGATTACAAATAGTTTGGAAATGATTCTTCCTCGGAGTAGGTCTGGTATCTTCACTGTTCTGCTACATCAAGACTCTTCTGAGCACAAGGGATTCTCCCCACTCTAGTTCCAACACATCCTCACTGGTAACTCTAACTTCCTAATCCTCATTTGCCACATAATTTCTTGCCATCCCTTGCTTGCACTTAAAAGATCTATGTCTGGTTTCTCCACACTTAAAATATTTGCCCCAAAATTCTTTGCTGCTACTGCTACTCCCTTTTCTTTGTGTCTTCTAATTTGGTTCTTTACTCCACTTAGGTTTTGATTCTTCTTCAACATTTTGCTTTTCTATACTGCCACTCATCCATCCTTTATACATCTTTCCTCTAGAATTATTTTGTTATTTTCTTCTCACTTCCTCCTCAACCTTCAAAGCATATTGGTAAGCCTCTTCAATTGGAGAAATCTTCAGCATACTCATCTCATCCTGAATGTTAAATACAAGTTCATTTATGTACCTAGACACCTTCTCTCTATCCTTCTCTTTGTGCCTAGATCTGATCATTACCTTGTAGAATTCCTCGATGTATTCTTTCACACTCATGCTTTTCTGCTTCAAGTTCTACAACTTCTTGAACAACTCCAACTCATAGTCTCCAAGAATGAATTTAGCCTTCAATCTCACTACCATTTGCCTCCACCGGGTGATCTTCATCTCACCATTCTCGACTCTATCTCTCTGCAACTCCTTCCACCATAAAGAAACATGCCATTTCAACTTATTATGTGCCAATCAGACTCTCCACGGATCCTTAATATCCTCAAACTCAAAGTAGTCCTCCAACTCTCTGATCCAATCAATCAGATCTTCTAGATTTAGCATTCCAAAAAAGTTCAAAACCTCCACTTTGTGAACTTTACTCACTTGTGCCACTACTCTTAGAAATATTTCTTCTTTTTCATCTTTCAGTCCTTCAACTTCCTCAACCTCAAGCTCCTCTCCAGCCTCTTCATACTCATCCTCAGATTCCAAATTTCACCACAAACCAGCCAATGCATTTCGAATATTGCTCCTCATCTCATTCTTGAAATATTGCATCATCTGCTCCACCCTCTAGGGGTTCATCCTTCTTGGCGAAATATCCTCTGCTCCAGTGAAACTACCTCAACTTGACAATCTAACTATCGATTTTGATTGCCTTACACTCGATGATCTATCAAATACGCTCGCATCTTGCCTCCACTCGACGATCTGCTCACCCAAAGGAATGCCTCAAGGTTCACAACCAACTTTGAAACCACTTGATGCAACCATGTTTTGGTGGGTCCTGAAAGAGAACAAACCAGATCATGCAACAAGAGTAACACAACAAAAGAAACAACAAAACATAGATAAAATACAAAATTAGATATTTGCATCATCATATTATCATTATACAACATTCGATAATCATCCAGTTACATATAGGCTAACATGTCCAGTTTCAGACTACATGTCAAAATACAATCCATCCGGACCTCCATGAGGCATCCAAATTATAATTCCAAAGACTGGATACTCATAACCTTCGAACTTCTCTCCTAAGGATGACATATAACAATATATATACCCTCTAAAACACATCTGGATCGGCCACAATAGATTACATTTACCAAGAAAGGAAAATGAAATGTACAAATAGGTTGGCCCTAATAATGAAAAGAAAATCCTCCGGAAAAGAACAACCAGGAAGCGTGCATTGAACGGAAGGTCGGTTAAGGACTCAAGAACATCGAGAAAGGCACAAAATAGATTTGCAAGCCAAGAAATTGCTCTGCACGAGAAGAAATCACCAACTAGCCGATAAGCTCAAAACTGCTCCGGAACCAAGAAACAGACACTCCAACAGGAATAAATCTCCAAAAAGAGTCCAAATAAACTGAAAATATAGGATAATGCACAAGAATAAGCCTAGAACCCAGAAATATGATCCGCAACAAAAAAGAACTAGCTACCAGAACACACTGAAAGAAACACCAAAATCTGCTACAAGAACTGAACAAGAACAAAATTAAGGAAATATTTTTGGTTGATGCAAGATTGCTCATAGACCAAGGATGTTCCTGCATCAAAAACCCATAGTTAATTATTTGTATATATTTTTTTTTAGGAATTGACTAAGGAAAAGGGAGGGGGATGCAAGAAAAAATACATTTGGAAAGGTTAACCCTTATGGAATTTATCTCATTAGTTAATCACAAGGTGCATAACCTATTAGGGTATAACATGGAAAAATTATCCACTAAAAAGTAAGGTGCCAACATAAACTTCACCAAATAAAAATGAAACATCTCATTCACATTATTTTTCCTATAGATGACCCCTGTCGAGCCTTATAATCTAATTGAGATTCAGGACAAGTTATTGGCCTTCACAAATCAAGGATATCTTCCATTCAGAGCAATCATTCATGGATTAAAGGCTATACTTACTCATAAACTAGGGGTCATATAAATTGAAATGGTACAACACTATATGTACAGTGTGAACCTATCTTAAGTTGTTATGCTATATTGACTGAAAAAATAGTAGTGAAAGAAAGTGCTACAAAACAACTACAGAAAATAAATATTATTGAAATGAAAATATCAAAGAAAGAACAAGTACAATGTAAACTAAAAAATTATACTACAACAATTCAATCTAAATAAATCAAGACAGAGCAACCCATTAACTACTATTAAATAAAGCAACCATTAACTAATACCTACACTTTTATATTCTAGTTTGGTTTAGTTGCTACAAGAAACAGTAAACAATAAAACTCTTATTCTACTGAAATCAAAATAATTACTTCAATGTTACACTCCTAAAACAAAACTAACAAAACTAGACTAAGAGTAACTTTACCTCAAGTGGCCCAACTTAGGTAAGTACTAACTATGAAATCATAAGATTACACAACTAGTTTAGAAATGCATTGTATTTTATTCATCACAAGTTACACACTTTCTTCAAAAGAAAGTTGATATGAAAGTCGTAAAGTCAATAACCTTTTTTAGGTTGTATACAAATTTATTTATACAATAAGGCCCATGATTGGTTCTCCTAACTTACTACTACTCGATCCCCAAATTTAGGGCAAAATTAATCAAATGGATAAAGAAACCATAAACCGAGAAAGAGTCTTATTAGGACTGAAATTCCTAACAACCATTCAAACATAAATGTCCACTTGAATCAATTTAATTGATTAATAAATGGCACATTCTTGGGAGGTTCAAATCATTATGAGGGATGTCCATGTGTGAGTGTTTCTCTTGGATAGATTGACTCACCTGGAATTGGTTTTTATTGAGTCAACATTGGTTTTGCCTGTGGTTGCAGGAACTTCCATAGTGCTTGTTTGCAACAATAATTGCTCCTAGCCCAAGAGAAAGTGTTGCATGACATTCTAGTACACACAAAATTGCAAATCATAACAAGCAACCATTTCCATCCATAACATTCACAATGATAAGAATATATTTATTATATTAAATCCATTAATTAAACATATCAAAAGTTCTCTAGGGAAGGTTAAATACAATAATAAGTCACACTATAACTAGAGTCTGTAATACTTATGCCATGAACCTTAACTAAATTATGCAATGTAACTTATAAAAGGGGAAAATTAAAGACCAATCATCCACCCAACTTAGCTTCCTACTTGTCCCAAAGGAGACCCCATTAACCTATTTTGCATAAAAGCCATTTCTCTAAAATAAGAATGAGCAACATTTCCTAATTTTCATGTTGGGGGATTTTAGTAGAATCCATTTAACTGCACAATTCGTTGGTAGCTTAGGTCCTCATCTTCTTCATTATACTACACATATCCTTTTGAGGTTAGTATGGCTACAGGAGTAATGGAGGTTGGAATGCAAGTGGCATTGACTTCAGATTTTGTTCCTTGGCCAATCTTATATACCTTTTGGCTTTCCAAATGATTGTGTGATAATTATATTGGGAATGAAGTTCCTTCTATTGCAAATCATCTATGAGTTCCTACCAACATTGCACAACAAACTCTAAAATTTATATGCCCCATGCACGAATCAATTTGTCATATCCTACATAAACCTCTACTCTAGATGCTAACATGTGTTATTGAACAACATGTTTACTACTAAGAAATGCCCATTCATTTATTATAGCATCTACATTATCATATTCATCTCTAAGAGACAATGTAGTTTCTCTCTCAACCTCTCTATATGAGGTCATTTGATTACCCTTGTTTTCTTCATTCTTCAAAAAAGAACAAAATGCCCTTAATTGAATATCTCCCACATATAAAAGGGGGTTCCAACTAGTGTTATATGTCAAAACAAGACTATGGAAATAAAACTCATGAGATGTATCCTATAAATTTGGGGTGGATGACTTAAAAACATGAAAGAATTCTCTAGGAGAAACAAGTGAGAAAGAAAAATCCAAGTACATTTGCATAAACTAGAAATTGAGAAACTGCTCCTTAAGGAATAATGGGTATACCTGTGTTGGTGGTTTGTAGTTGATAATCTATGGAACCATGGTAGTTGTAGACATCTAAAATTTTATTAATCTAATTAATTGAATTTTTGCTATCCTAAGCGCTTTTAAATTAAATAATAACGTGTTATTTAATTAATTAGCATTCCTCCCCTTCTAGTTAATTAATCTTATTAATTAGACTATAGTACCATTTAATTAATCATTTGACAACCCAAAACCATTTAATTAATTAAATATTCCCCTTTTCATCTATTAAATAGATCGAATACATGATTTGATTATTTAATTCAATCCTCTTCTTCTAATAATAAGATTAATTAATCTTATTATGTCACATGTCTCCTAACCTAAACCACCTTCTAATCCAACCCCTATCCTAACCCATGAGTTCTAACCAACCCTATCCATCTAGCTAACCTTACCCTTTCTAACCTCCCCCATCACATGTGTGTGCACATTCCTAATTTCCTAATATTCAGGAAATTATAACCAATTTTGGGTGGCCATCTCCCAAAATGGACATGTGTTTTTGAGGACACATGTTATTCCATTTTTTGACATTTGTTCCTCTTGGGGACACTTGTGATTTCTTATTGAGCCACTTGTCCTTTTTGAGGACAAGTGTGGAATCTTGTTCTACATGGCTTGCCCCTTGTCCTCTTTGAGGACAACTGCATCATTTCTAGAGCCCTTCATCTCCATCCCCTTTCCTATTTAAACCATCCCATTTCTTTGCATTTCATCCACTTTTTTACATCCATACCATCGCAATGCCAAAATAATTACTCACATTACACAATCCATCGACCCATATCTTATATCGTCAACCATAGAGCAAAATCGAGTATCTACAATGCCATGAGCACACATCAAATCATGGGATAATCAAATCAAGGAATTCGAATGGGGTTTGCATTTTATTTGTCAATTGATAATTTATCTCTGTTTATTTCCTTTTTAGCATCCCGATCTTGAGGTGTTTGATTTATTTGTGGTTGTACGATTGTTAATTTAATTTTAATCATTTGTATTTTTCACCCACATTTTCATCACACATTTTATGGCACTCCCAATGGGACCCATTTCACAAGTCAATTTAATCATTTATTGTTGTTTCTAGTGGTTTTACTTGCAAAAATTTGACACTTGGTGGCAAAACAACAATTTCGAAGGTCATTTCAGCACCAGGTCAAGTTTCATACTCCAACAGGTTCATGGTCAACTGTGGCGGGTTTACTACCAACTCCAACGAGAATGCATTCCCACTATTTCGTTAGCAATAAGCTCCAATGAGTTCATAGATAACTCTAGTGGGTTCGTGGGTAACTCTAGCGGGTTTGCATTCTATCTACATTTTTTTGCACTATTTAATTAACAATTTGTCTTTTGTAACAAATTATGTCAGGTTTGTGGGTAACTCCAATGGGTTTGAAGTTAGCTCCAACAAGTTTACATTAAAAAAAAATTGCAAAAGCCGCAAGAATGCACTAAGAAATCAGGGCAATGCACCAAGAAACCGTGAGAATGCACTAAGAAATCATAGGAATACACAAAGGAGCTGCAAAAATTCACTAAAAATAGTGGGAATGCATTGTGCTTCAGCGGGTTTGTGGTCTCTGTGTTTTAATAGTCATTTTCCCAAATCTTTATTTCATTGGATGATTGCTAACCCACTAATATTCATTGTTTGATTGGATTTTCACTAATGTTTGTGTAGTTATCTTTCTTATTGAAGACCCTACGCTTCTGAAACATTAGCAGTTTGTTGCATGATGGTTAAAGAGGGGTGCTTTGAAAAAAATATCTTTTTCCTTTAATAACTTTCAATTTTGCATTGCGTCTTTTGATAAATCTAGTAGAACCCCTCAATTTTATAAAGGAAAAGAACAACCATGTTTTCTGTGTTTGGCACATTTGTGCATATGTAGAGTGGACCTACTGCTAACACACATTATCCTCTCCCCTAGCTCTCGTGGTCCTGGGTGCAAGAGAAAGGTGTTAGTGATGCTCGATTTTACTTTTGTAGGTAAGAGGGTCTGCCTCCCAAGTAGGCGATAAGGTGGGGTGAGAGGGAACGACCCAAGCCATACTTTCTTTCGGTCCGCTATATAAATATTTGTGATTTTGGCGAAAGCCATAATCAACTGGTGACATTGTGTTATACCAATGGTTTTCCTTAGTATCTACATGCAAATACCTTTGTGGTCTTGATGAAAGTCAAAATCCCCTTGCGCTTGTGTGGCAGATGCATAAAAACCTATGTTCTACAAGCTGGGATATCTCTTAAATGAGATAGCCACCATATGTATAACCACCAGATTACCCCAGAAGTTCCTCCACTATGAACCAGTGTTTTAGCAGCCTCAAACCTTTCTACTTGTTGACCTAGGTGTTGTGATACACACATATTGAAGAAACTCCTCATGTACCCTTCAACTTGAGATAGTAAATTTCTTGAGATATTTGGGTCCTTATAAATTCGAATCTTGGCTTGCTTGAGAAGTGTGTGTCATGGAGTGAAGTTAGTGCTACCAAGCTTCTATCTATCCAATTGAATGTGGTAATCTAGGGCAAAGGGATTCAACAAGTACTATCATTTGACCAACCTATGGCATACATGATTGTTCATGCTTTTATCATATTCACATGCTTGTTGTATTTGTGTCACAATAATATTTTGCCAAAATTAGTCTTAAGTTGTCAAACACTTAATTTTACCTAATCTTGGTTAGTCTTGTTCTTCAACAGGTTCTCTTCCTGGCATAGTGGGAACGTTTATGTTTTGAGCTAGATTGACATACTTAGCATAGTCACTATTATCCAAACTCTTGCGGGTTTTCTTCTAGGATCTATGGGTTCACTCTCTACTCTAGCAAGTTCACGTTGTGTGTCACCTAGTCTTGAGTTGTCTAGTGTGGTGGGTTTGCACCAAAGTCCAGCGGGTTCGCACCCTGATCCAATCGGTTCGCTATCATTTTCACTAGTCATCTTAGTCATTGATCATTCAGTAGTCTTGCACTCAAGTCTAGTGGGTTTTCCTTTAGTTCGGTGGGTTTACCTCCTACTCAAGCGAGTTTGCTCCTTTTCCCTGTTGTGCTGCCAAAATTTATCTCTCACAGGTTTGCCTTTGTAATAGGTTGAGTTCATCTTTGTCCTCACCTACTAGGGTCTCGATTTTTATTGTCACTTTTATCATCCCAGTTTTTGATTCATCACATTGTTTGTCATTATCTCAATTCTTGAGTCATCACTATCGTCCATCATCAAATTTCATCTCCCAATTCATCTCATCGTTGCCTTCTTCCTAGGTCATCAATCCAAACATCAAACATCAACCTTCACCCTCTTTCCAATTTCCTCAAAGTCAATCCCCATCCTATTTTGAGCTTGTCATTCATCTTTCATCTCTTCAACTCATCAACTAACCATCATGTCACAATTTTATTATGATGAGTTTGGTCATCCTTCATTTTCTTACACTTCATCCCATTTTGATGATGATGAGAGTCTTATTGATCAAGATGAATATAAAATTGAAAACCTTGACGTCATCATCCTTAGCGAGCTTGCACCAAGTGTCATATACCAAAATCCATCTATTCATCCTAGCTACCCTATCGTTCCTCAATACACATCCACTCATAGTCCAGATCACACCTTTGACAAGGGAAATGCATTATATATCCACCCACATCTCCCTCATATCTCACATCCACGTATCCCTCATATGCAACATCCATGCCTCCATCTTCTCCCATGAGCCTATCCCAACCTCCATATTTTCATAAAAACACTACCACTTATGTTCATAATCCAAATCCATCATCTCATTATCCCCAAATCCATTACACAATCCATAACCCTAATCCCCATCCTATATCACTCCTCCATCCTACCTCCACCATCTAATCCTAGTCCTCCATCCTACCTCATGCCTCCATCCAATCATAATCCCCCTTCCTATCTCAATCCTCCATCCAATCCTAATCCCCCATCCTACCTCAAGCCTCCACCCAATCCTAATCCATCATCCTATCTCCACCCACCATCCACTTCATCCTATCTCAACACTCCATCCACTTCATCCTACCTTAAAACACCACCATCCACTTCATCCTATCTCAATCCACCACCTTCCACTCTATCATACACCAAAACACCTCCATCTACCACATCCTACCTTAATCTATCTCCATCCACCCCATGTTATCTCAACCCACCACCCTCCATATTTGCAACTTCCCTTCCACCTCCCACACTTATCATTCCTCTCCCACCTCCTAATGCCATCAAAAACATCCCATCCATTGGCACTATCCAACCACAATCCCCATCTCCTATTCCTAATATCATCAAACTCAATCCAAAGAACCTCCCATCATTCCATCCACTCCATCTACCCCAGTCGATGAACCTCCCATCACTCTATCCCCTCCATCTACCCTAGTCAATAAACCTCCCATCCTCCCATTCACTCCATCTACCCCAATCAATGAACCTCCCATTGTTCCATCTAATACATCTGAAGAGTCTATCCACTCACCCCTCATCACACCATTCATGCCAATCACATCATGCCAAGATCTTATTCCAGAGCAAATTGAAATATTTATCAATCCAAATCAAGATCCTACAGTTTTGTATCCTCCATCTCAAGATCCCTTATCATTACTTCATCCACATCATGATCCTACCATCCCATCTATGTCATTTCAAGATCTCTTATCATCCCCTCATCTAATACAAGATCCTCCCATCCCATGTACTCCGCTTCTTGATCCTCCATTTCCTCCTATCCAAACCATCACGCCACCATCATTCTATTTGCTTTGTTCACTTACATTCATCCATGGAAGTTCACTCACAGTAGAAGAGCACCTCATATACACCACACATTCTCCTCCATCTGATAAAGGACTCGCATCTTGTTACCCAAACAACAAATATCCTACTTTAGATAAAATTCTGAAAAAATGAACTATCAAGGCAAAGGATTAGGCCTGCATGAGCAAGGTACTTTGGAACCCATCCATGTTAAAGCACATCTAGGATCTCATGGTCTCAGTTACATATCCCATGACACTTTTGTCCAAAAATGTTGGTACAACTAATGCAAAATCCAAGTGTGTTTCCAAATGTGCCATCACATCACCCCATCATTCCTCCAAATCATTTATCGTCATCCCCACCTCCTCCATCATATAAATCCAAAACAACCATCCATGTCCCTCCTTCATCCTTTAAATCCATTTTGGGTCCCTATATCCCAAAATCTAGCATCATATATCCCGTACATGTTAAATCCATTATGGGCCCTTATACCCAAACCCCATCCTCCATCTTGTCATGCTCATCCGCTCATGCAAAAATCCCATATCTCCATCACCCATTATAAACATCACGCTTCTTTAATTCCCAATCAATATCAACAAAGGCACACTCCCATGCATCCTACCCACCATCCTACCACCATCACTCCATCCATATTCCCTCCACATCATCCATGTTCACACACTCCTTCCAAGGCTACTAGCAGCAATTTGTATGTCAAATCACAAATGCATAAAGCTAAACATCCACAACAATATAAAGATGACCATGTCCACTAAAAAAGACATGCTCCCACAAAGAAAAATCTGATACAAAAAATGCAATGAATCCCAAAGTCCGCAAAGGCCCACTGAAGCAAACACAAAAATAATGTGGATCCCAAAGAAAAAAGAAGCAATACATCCAAAAGAAAAATCTCCAATAGCATCCAAAGTTGCTAGTCCAAAAGCTAAGGATCCTTTCCCTCCATCTCCTAAATCTATTTTGGGTCCCTATGTTCCAAAGCTACCTAACCTAATGCCTCCATCATATCCACATGCTACATCCATCTCCCCTCCACTCATCCCACTTCCTCCAAAACATGTGCTAATGTTGGTCCTAACAACATTTCCCCATCACACTCACTTTCCGTCACTCCATCCAAACACTTGCCACTACCATATCCATTACACCACATACATTCCCCATCAAAACTATCTAATCCAAGCCTTTGCATAATCGACTCATTCCTAATAAAGTAGTACCAACATCTAGTGATCACTCCAAATGGGCTCCTATTGCCTTGATATAGAACTTGATGCTTGAGTCCTCCACCCATCTCCCTTATCGCCTATTCTCCAAATTCATTTATCCTCATCCATCTCCATCCATAAAGTTCCTCCCAAAAATCTTAAAATCCCCAAAAAAGGAAAAAATACAAAAAGAAAAAAAAAGGAAAAAATCAAAAAACAAAAAAAGTAAAGAGAAAAATCCATCCAATGGTGAAAATTTGGCAAACAAGCACCTTGGACAAGTACCATGATGAAAACCTCACAAACATGTGTCATGTGTAATTCCCTCCATATTTTTGTTTTCCACAGTTTGGGGGTGAGTTCTTCTGGTAATCCATCCCTCACCCCCTCCATCTCATCTACCTACCATACCCATCATATCCTATCTAGTTAACTTCCTCCATCTTCCCTTGGATCTTGATAAAAATAAAAGGCCATCATTTATACATACTATGGTCATCTCTTGGCCTCCATTTCCCTATCACACTTTTCATCCATTCACCTTCCTATCCACCCATCTTTCCTTCCTAACATGTAATCTTTCTGCATACCTTCATAGTCATTATCCACCGATCACACTATCTTCCCTTCGCTTCCTATCCTCTTATCATATCCATTCATCCACCAATCCTTGTCTCCTAATTCCTCCAACTCTTCATCGATAACTTATTCCTCATCTCAATCCCCATCTACCTCCATCCCTTCCTCCTTAATCCTTTCATCTCCTAGCCACATCCATAATGCTTGTCTCTAAATCTTTGTCATCCTATCCTCCATCCTTTCATCCTTCCTCTCAATCATTTCATCATCTCTTACATCCATTGTCTTTGTTATATAGCTCTATTCTACCCCCATAAAATCTAGTTCCATCCATCCAATCAGTCCATCTACTCCTCGCAATCCACCATCACATGAAAATCCTATCCATATCCCTTAGCTATCCAAGGTCAAACACTAATCAAATCATCCATTCACAGCCTTAGTCTTATTCCTAGCCTTGTTACAATCCTTGATCGCAATCCAATCATCATCATCATCATCATGCATCCTTCCTAATCATTGTTTTCCTTTGGGATATATCGTTCTCACATCAATAAGACCCCATCAATCATCAATCTCTCATGGTTTTTCATCTTGACCAGGGCAACATCGTGCTTGTCCATAGGCCTTCCTCAATCATCCATAACTCTTGTACAACTTGTAACTAGTGTATTATACACACTATCTAGGTCCACTTGTACATATGTGCCCTTAGGTCTCATACTTTGCGTCAATTGTGTCCTTAAGATCATGTCCCATTAGTTGGTTCTTCAACAATCATCCTAGAGCATCTTTGTCATCGTGATTGTATCGGGTACCTTTTGTCATCCCATCATCATCAATCTTTTATCCAATCATTATTCTATGCAAGATGTATCCTTCCTCAAGTCAAATGTCAACATATCTAGTCCATCAGTTATCCTTTTGGTAAAAGATATTTGAGGCACTCGTGTTGGTTTTGATTCTTTTGATCTTTATTTATCTTTTTGAGCTCCTTTGTTTTGTTTCCTCTTGGTCGCCATGATCTTTTATATCATGGTGTGTTAGGAGTAACACAACTAGGGATGTGATCTTGTTTGTTTTGGTTTTGCTTGGTGTGTTTTCTTGATGTGTCTCTTGTTTCACCCACAAGAGGCCTTGCTATCTCATGTTACACTGGGGCATATCTTTTGCTTGTGGTTTTTCTATCATTGTTTCCCACAAAGTTCTATGTAACTCTATTTGGTGCTAGACTAACCTTTTTGTATTTGTTTGTGTGTTAGTCCATGCATTGGCTATGAAATTACACCTTGGTTCCTTATACCCTGGTGACTCACATACAATGCTAAATCAAAATAAGTGCTCATTGCATGGTAACTCATTTCCAAGTGTGCTTGCACTCCATGATCATTTAATCCATATCATTCATTTTATTTGCATTCACTCTGCTTTCCCATTTGATTCTTGTCACCCCTAGGCTTTTGTTTCGCGTCATTTCTTTCAAGAAGTTGCTCAGGCCTTTGTTTCATTCACTCTACTTTCCCATCTGATTCTTGTCACCCCTAGGCTTTTGTTTTGCATCATCTTCCCTCTTATCCATTGGGGCAATGTTTCTTTTGAGAAGCTATCCAGGCCTCCATTTCCCATGTGCCCTCTTGAGGGGTCATCATTCCCTCGTCCTCCATCGGTCGTCAGTTCAGTCTGGGGCATCTTTTTCTCGCTCCCTTTTATTCGAATCACGTGTTTTATTGTCTTCGCACCAACACTATTCTAGCACCACCGCAAAGAGGGGAAATTTGTAGACACCTAAAATTTGATTAATCTAATTAATTGAATTTTTTCTATCCTAATCACTTTTAAATTAAATAGTTACGTGTTATTTAATTAATTAGCATTCCTCCCCTTCTAGCTAATTAATCTTATTAATAACACTATAGTCCCATTAAATTAATTATTTGACAACCCAAAATTATTTGATTAATTAAATATTTCCCTCTTCATCTATTAAGTAGATCAAATACATGATTTGATTATTTAATTCACTCCTTGTCGTCTTCTTCTAATAATAAGATTAATTAATTGATTAATTAATCCTATTATGTCACATGTCTCCTAATCTAAACCACCTTCTAACCCAACCCCTATCCTAACCCATGAGTTCTAACCAGCCCTATTTATCTAGATAACCTTATCATTTCTAACCTCCCCCTCACATGTGTGTGCACATTCCTAATTTCTTAATATTTAGGAAATTATAACCAATTTTGGGTGGGCATCTCCCAAAATGGACATGTGTCTTTGAGGACACATGTTATTCCCTTTTTAGACATTTTTCCCTCTTAGGCACACTTGTCAGTTCTTGTTGAGCCACTTGTTCTTCAAGTGTGGAATCTTGTTCCACATGACTTGCCACTTGTCCTCTTTGAGGACAAGTGTCTCATTTCTAGAGCCCTCCATCTCCATCCCCTTTCCTATTTAAACCCTCCCATTTCTTTGCATTTCATCCATTTTTTACATCCATATCATTGTAATACCGAAATAATTACTCACATTGCACAATCCATCAACACATATCTTGTATCGTCAAACAATTTAGCAAAATTGATCATCCATAATGTCATGAGCACACATCAAATCGTGGGATAATCAAATTAGGGAATTCGATTGGGGTTTGCATTTTATTTGTCAATTGACAATTTAGTTTTGTTTATTTCCTTTTTAGCATCCCAATCTTGAGGTGTTTGATTTATTTGTGGTTGTTTGATTCATAGTTTAATTTTAATCATTTGTCTTTTGTACCCACATTTTCATCACACAGTAGCTATAGTGTCCAATTTATTTCTCAGTCTTGCAACTTTTGTCTCCTTGTCCTGTAGCTTCTTCTCGGTTACCTTCTACATCTACTCTTTTTCCTTTATCAATTCTCTTTCACACAATTGTAGATGTTTAACTTATTTCCACAATTTTAATGTGGTTGAAGGCCAAGAAATATGCTATACCTAAGTATTGAAGGTGGCTCCCATGACTGACTCTATCATTGGGGAAAATTCTTGCCTTAGAATGGTTTCAATGACATCCTCTATTTATTGGACAACCATTTCTACCAATTTATCCAAATTAATACGCTTCGATGTTATAGGTTGATGTGCTTCACCATGTGGCTCTTCCACATAATATTATTCAATTTCTTCCTCTTCTTTTGATTCCTTTGATACATCCCTTATTTTCTCAGCTACACTTTACTCGCCAATTTCTTCAATGACATAACCTGCTACAAGTTGTGGTATTTCTATTGGAATTCCAACGTCTTCTTCCTTCTGCCAATCTAGGTGAATTTTATCAAATAATTTTGGATTGGTTTTAGAAGATGATTCTTGTCCTTCAACAATTGGAAACCTTCATCTAAACAAATATTTGCATTCACTATTGTTCTCTGAATCAATGTCCAAGACTACACCAGGTTTTGTTTTTCCTTTAAGACCTCTTGTCATCTTCTTTATGTTATTAGAAAAACCTCCATCTATTGCTTCCTGAGTTACTAAGAAAATATTTTCTACAACTAGAAAGGCAAAAATGAAAAAGGAAAAACTGAAAATGGAAGCTAAGGAGCAACAAAATTCTTGGGATTGTGTTGTAACAAGAAATTGTTGGGATTGTGTTGCAGAGAGTTGGGTTTTTATTCTTGTCTCAATAGAGGGAGGAGGAGTTTATCACCTTCTCTTTTTCTTTGTAGTAGTATTAGGTGTATTATTTTTTTCCTTCCGCTCTTCTGTAGGACCCTCATCAATTTTCACACTCTTTAGTCCATTTTTGCTTAGCAAAGGAGGTCTTCTAATTTTGTTTTAATAATGTGACAACATGGGTTTTATCCTTAGGGCTCAATTGTTTCTCCTCTATTGGGGTTTTTACTTTCTCTTGACTCTTCTTTTCTACAGGGTTCTTCTTAGTGCCCTTTGGTCTAGGTTTAGACATAGCTTTTGAGCCAATTTTTGGTTGTAGGAGGAGCCATGTAGGGTTCCTTTACCTCTTCATGAGATGGCTTAGATTCAAGGGTTTCATAGGTGGAGATATCCTTTTCTTGAGAAGAAATTGATTCTTCCTTATCTAAATCTACCAGCTCCTTATTACTTTCTCTTTTCTCTAACCCTCTAAATCTTATTTTCCTACCTCCTTGGACCCAAATTCAAGTGTTTCACCTTCTTGAATTTTAAACATTTCCCCCAACTCATTTCAGGAAAGTAAATGGCCAAGTTTCTTTTCACAACGAGAGTTATTAAACAGTGATGAGACAATGAGGCATCCTTACCTTTTTGTACTTCCACCGCCATTATAGTGATAAAAAGAGCCAAATAATTAGGAACATTTACCAGTTTGCCATGATGAAAATGATTGAGTATCTTGAAAAGATGTGAATGGAGAAATGACATCCTTCCTTTGCAAGACAAATATTTAATTATGAACTCAACTGCTTTTCCCCACCTCTCTGGCAAAGAAATCTTCCTAGTTCCTTGTCGAGACGTATCTAAAGGTGGGTCACTCGACCTTGTAAACTTCACTCTAATTGAACTACATCATGTTTATCAAAATAATCCTCTCAATCGACAAAAAATCCAATCACTTTTGCAATGGCTCACATACTGGCATCAACGCACAACCCTTTAACAATGGTTATGCCATCATGCATAGCCCATGAAAACTCAAGCGCTATTAGGGTATCAAACTCTCCTAGCTTGTTGAAGTAGTTAATCAAGTTCAGATTATTTTGTCCTAAGTCCAAGAGACCTTTTATTAAGGAAAAAAATCAATAGCTAGGGCACACACACAACCTCCAAAGTGTTGTACTATGTCAAATCCATGATGTGCATGATCTTGCAATGTGTCCAACAAACCCCATCTTTTTGTAGGGAGGTGTAAGTATTGTGTCTGACTTAGCGTCATCCTATTGGTTGCACACTCCTACAATGTTATAATGGTCAAAATCTACTTGGATGCACATTACTATGGAATCATATTATGTGGAAGTGGGCCCATATGATGTATCAAGAAAAGGAAAGCTTAGCACAGTCCCACAATGTTATAATGGTGGGTCACAATTGTGATTGCAAGAGTGCAAAATTATTACACATGGTGTTGACTATCGACTATTGTAAAAAATGCAAGTTCACATGGCACATTTTGATTGGTCTGAATGCCTTCCAAGCATGCAAGGACTTCTCAAATCTATTCAAATGAATCTCAAGCATTGATCTTGCTACGATTTGATCAAATCAATGGCCTGCATTCAAAGTTGATAATGGCTAGTTCCAAACTTCATTACTCAAGAAAACAAGCAGTAATAGCAAAATGACTAGTTTTCATCATATTTTTGGCCATTTGGAAGAAATAGACACATTTTCAAGTATTTCTATGACCACTTTCATTTGCAACTAGAATTTTCTAGTGAATTGAGCTCTCTACAATGTTTGTGCTAAAATTGGGGTTTGTTTTGACTTAGTCTATAAGTGGTCATTCCAAGCTTAATTTCACTCAATATTGCTAAATTTGACGCTTTTGAAATTGTAATTCCTACTATAATCTAGTTTTGTTGGGGAATTAAAGAAAATTGTGAAGAATTTCTAAACCCTAATTGTTACCATAAACCTTAAGTGTTGTTTAAGCTCATTAAAATGAGTCAAGTTTTTGGATCATCTTCAATAAAAAGGGACTTGATGAAAATCTTTTCATGCAATGCCCTAGGTCATCAAAAAGACATGCTAATGTATACAATATGGGATGTCCAAGTGATAAATTGATCAATTATGTAGGTGGTTGTAGAGATTTAAACTTTTTTATTATTAGATGGTCATTGTTTGAGTACTAGTATAGAAAGAGGTTGGTACACTTCCCTCTACGTAATGCTTGGATGTTGGATATGGGAAAACAAGTGGTTCCAAATGTGTTCATTAACATTGATTTTATCATAGGTTTCGCAAAGAGATATGATGTAAGATCAAAGAGAGTGTTGGTGGTAAATGGAGTTCAAATGATTTCCTTCACAAAAGATTTATTAGTACTTGTCATTAGGCTAGTACTATTGCAATCGGTTTTTCTTAACTCACTATTATTCAATTGTTTCTTCACCAATAAGAATTGTGATATTTTTTTAAAAGTTAAGATGCATGATTTTTAAGTTTCTAAATTATAGAAATTATTTTTATTGAATCTAATTGGCTCAAAAAAATTACATCTTATTGTCAAATTTCATGGATCCACTATCTAAACGCGATTTTTTAGGTACGTTAAGGCAATATTTAGTATGTTTGAATTTTATTTTAAAATTTATTTCAGGAATCTCTAAATTTTCTATCTTACTAAAATGAATGAAGCATTCACTAGATTTAATAAAAAACTCCACTGTATCTAAACCTTCATAGACTAATCAAAACTCCATCAATCACTTAATCCTATCTTGACCAAATAATGTATGAAGGATTTCATCTAGGAACTACTAGTGAATAATTGTCATTGAAATAGATAGAGGAAAGCCGAGAAGTCTCACAATACCTCTAATCTCATTCCATCTTTCTTTGACAAATAGAAGAGTGTTTCTAGAAATAAATTTACAGATGTAAGACCTATTCAAGTTGTAGAGATGCCTCCTAGTACCATCCTCATTAACAATAAAGTTCCACCACACAAATATGTCATGGTAATAAAGTGAACAACTCAAAACCTATTAAAGATGTCAAGAGTCCCCTTCAAACTTCCATGCAAACAAGTTAATGTATATGGGAAGATAAATGAATAAATTTCATATGATAAAAAATCTATGAGTCCATAAAACTTGTAAGAGTCAAAGGTCTTCAATAAATCAATATATAAGAATCAAGGCACATATCCATGTGATAATCGCTAATAAGGATATCAATTCCAAACAATGTACATTGATCTTGTGAACAAAGCAATTGAGGCTATGTTCAGAAATCATTCTAAAGCACGATCAACCTTTCCCACCTCACATAAAGGTCAAGAATAGAATGCCAACTCCATCCATACTATCACAAATTTGTATGATCAAAACACTCAAACTACCTCTATCCATCCTATTATTAACTTGATATATCTAGAAACTTAAACCATAACTTCCCCTTCTCATGAGGAGATTATAGCATAACCTTAATCAAACACATAGATAAGGAAAATAATCATGATGATCATGTTGGAAGTCAAGTTGTAAATGATGCTAAATATCAAGCATGAGGATACAAAAATCATGATTTACTAGATTGAGCATATCACTAACAAAGATACCATAATTGTGAACCAGGAGAAAGCGGAAACATCTTATTAGCTTGGTCTAACCATATCATTCAATTTGTACTTATTGTAGATGTGAAAATTAAAAGTTACAATGAGTGTTGGTTATCTAAAAATGCATTTGCATCCTATTTTAAAAATGACAAATATCATGGCAAGGAAAACATGTCAAATCATGGGCTAAAATAGAAAGGAATTATGCCAATGCACTCTTGAACTTGTCCTTCCTTCCAAAAAATATAGGTCCAAAATCCTATAACATTTTTTAACTTTAAGTCTAAGGATATATTTTAAAGAAGGTTTAAAAGTGGGTTCATCAATACATTGTAGATGATAAACAAGAAATAATGAGAGTGGATCGTCTCTCTTGTACTTTTGTATCAACTTAAACCCAATAGAGATATTAGGTCAAAATTTTACTTAATAGGATTTTAAAATAATTAAACTGTAACATGATTAGATATTCAATAGTAGACATAGATCCACACTTGACCCTAGTTATTGTCACTAAGTCAAAGACAACTAACTATACATATTTAAACTCTTTTATAATTGATAATATCTTTACATGCACCTATGGATGATAACAATATTATGATCCCTTAATATGATTTTATTTTGTGTTTCTTACATAGTATCAAGGTGCAAATATATTGGGCATGATTCTTTGACGATTTAATAATTTGCGGTTTGCTTAAGATAGTTCCTTGGTTTCTAACAATGAATCTTGAATAACATGCATTCTCTAAAATGATCCTACTCTATTCCTACTATTGATATGGATGGAGGTAATTAAAATAATGGATTGGCTTTTCATTTACCAATGTGTACTATTGCCTACTCCATTGAGCAATATATTCATGTGCCAAAAATAGGAAGCAAATAGATCTTGTAAAATATCTACAAATTTTAATTTGATTTCATATAAAAATAATTGATAACATCATGTATAATAATGGTACTTAATAATCCATCTCAAAACTACAATGACCCATACAGAATATAAGAATGACCATTAAAAAGCATATTTAATGCATTAGATGTTGTTACATATACATCAAATCACCATTACATTCCCACCATAAAATATGGTGAGAGAAAATAGATGCCATATGGTCATATATGAAATGAGATGACGTCCTTTTAAAATTATGAGCTTGGGATCTAATTGTGATACCGAAGGGAAGGAAACCCATTTGTTGTAAGTAGTTATTTGAGAATAGATTTAGTGTAGATAGATAGTTGGAAAGGTACAAGACACAAGAAGTGGAAAAAGGTTACTACTAGATTGAGAGAGTTAATTTTGTTGAACAACTGCAACTTCCTCTTCATGTCTATCACCAATCCACACAACACAACTCATCTTCGCATTAATGACAACACCAAACAAGTTTGACAAATTAATGACAACACAACTCAAGAATTTGTTGGCAATTGACACTCATCCGGTGATTTTTGATGCTTGATTAATGATTTTGGGTTGTCATTGATGGAAACTCTTCTTGGAGATTCGATCTGGTGATTCCTCTTATCCGGAAGCATGAGTTAACCTGTAGCCAATTAAACGGTAAATTAGGATTATTCCAGTGCAGTTTTGGTCCGGTAAGATTTCCAGTGATTGTGGTGTTTTTGGTAACTAAGTTTGAGGTGTAAATGATGAGGCTGACATTGGTGAAGCATTTTGGAAAAAAAATTTGGTCTGGTGCTATGTCTTGCTAGATATTGAAGCCGACTTGAAGTTGCACGTTACATTTTTGATAGCCGACTTGGAGAAGATTATTTTTGATATGACTAGATATATATAAGATTGAATTGGTGATTGGTTTTTGGTGTATTACTATTGTGGTGATCCCTTTTGGTGCGATTGAGCGCAGTTTCACATGCACATTTGATTCCCAGGTGATTCGGTAGCTAACTGAGACAAAAATAGAGCATATTGCAGAGTGAGTATAGTTAGAGATCTTGTGCTTAATCAGAACTCATTCTTGCATTGTTAGATTCTATTTCAAAGTTCTTTAATTGTATTTCCTCATTCCAATTAAATTTTAAGTCAGTGACACTTCCCTAAAGGTTGTAGCCTTTCGAGTCATTGTAATTGAGCAATGAGCTCTCGGTAGTGAGCCAAAATACAAGTGCATTCCTCATCTATGTAATATTTATGTACTCTTGGCCATAGTATATAAATATTGTGGGTTCCAGCCCCACCGTGGTTCTTTCCCTTTCTGGGTTTCCAAGTGAAAATCTTGGTGTTGTGGATCTGTGGTTTATTTATTGCTTGCTTACTGTTATACATTGCTAACCGATGGATAAAGAATAAGTTTGTGAATTCGATTACTGACATATCACTGATTCACCCCCCCTCTCAGTGATCCCTGATTCTAACAGATTCTAACATCCTTATCATCCCAATTCTAATCACCATCAAATCGACTTGATCCGAATTGAGTTATCAAAACCCTAATCCTAAAATGTCACCATCCGTTAACAATCCTTGGAACATTAGGTCATTCCTAGATCCTAATTTAACTTTCCAAAATTTACCAAGAAATTCAAATCTTGATTGTCCCATAAATCGACATCCCCCAATCATCCCAAATTATTCCAACTAACTATTAAATAAATATGATCATTAACAAGATCATATCATCCAACAAAATCAACCATCAAATCTAAAAAAGTTATTCTTAGGGTCCTAAAATCAATCATCAACTGATCAAAGTCTATAGTCTTTTAGAATCTAAGGTGTCGTTATCTCTAGGCCAAATATCCCAAATCTAAAGACCATCCTCAAGGTCATCGTCCTTAAATTATAATCATCAAAATCTCATCCTATGAATCCAACGACTCGTGTCATCAAAAATCCAAATCATCCAAACAATAGAAATTAAAGCCTAACCTAAAACATACATCATGGATGTTTGTTTTGATAGGTGTATTGAGTAAGCTAGGACTTCATCCTAAATATTGACCAATATATGACAATAATCAATCCATTTTATTTTTATGACTCACCTCATTATAAATAATATAATAAAGCTTTTGATGATAATGATGATAATGATAGTCTTTTCAATCAATAATAACATCATACCTTTGAATATGATGATGATGGTAGTCTTGGTGATAAAATCTTGATGATACTATTTTGAGAAAGTTTTCTATACGTCATAAATCCCAACCATGAACAATTAAGATCCTTTAAACCAAGAGAACCTAGTACTAGTTAGCCCATGAACCATAATCAAATGTGAATAAGTCACCCTCATACAAACCTTAGCAAGGGAAGCATCATTATATGATAAGACCCTCAAAACCAATCAAATCCAATTAAAGTCTCCTATGAAACTCCAGTGCCATCTATATCTTCATAGACTAATAAAAACCCCATTAATCACCTAATCCTATCTTGACCAAATAATGTACAAAGGTTTTTTTACAAGGACTACTAGTCAAGGGTTGTCATTGAAATAGGTGGAGAAAAGCTGAGGAGTCCCACAACACCTCCAATCTCATTCTATCATTCTTTGAGAAATAGAAGAGTGTTGCTAGAAATAAATTTATAGATGTAAGACCTATTCAAGCTATCTAGATGTGTCCTAGCACCATCCCCATCAACAATAAATTTATAGCACACAAACATGTCATGGTAATAAAGCCATCAATCCAAAACCTATTCAAGATGTCAAGAGTTCCCTTCAAATTGTCATCCCTACAAGTTAACCTATGTGGTAACATAAATGAATAAAATCCATATGATAAAAAACTAAAAATTCCATAAAATTCCTAAGAGTAAAAGGTATATAGTATATAAATATATTAAGAATCAAGGTGCATATACATGTGATAATCACTAGTGAGGATATCAAAGCCAAACAATGTACATTGGTCTTGTCAACAAAGCAATTAGGGTTATGTTGAGAAATCATTCCAAAGAGTGATCAACCTTTCCCACCCCACATCAAGGTCAAAAACATCAAGCCAACTCCATCCATGCTATCACAAATTCATGTGATAAAAAAAACTCAAACTACCTCCATCCATCCTATTATTAACTTAGTATATCTAGAAACTCAAACCATAACTTCCCCTTTTTACAAGGAGATTATAGCCTAGCCCCCTTCAAACACATAGATAATAAAAATAATCATGATGAGCATATTGGAAGTCAAGTTATAAATGACGTTGATCATATCAAGCATGAGGATACACAAATCATGATTTACTAGATTGAGAATATCAATAATCAAGATACCATTGTTCATATTGGTCTAGCCATATGATTCAGTTTGTACTCCTTGCATATGAGAAAATTATAAGTTACAATGATTCTTGGTTATTTAAAAATGCTTTTGCATCCTAATTTTGGAGTGACAAATATCCTATGACAAGAAAAATATGTTAAATCATAGGCTAAAATGGAAAGGAGTTAGGCCTTCATCAATAAGACACTCTTGAACTTCTTCTTGTAGACACATAAAATTTCTCATCTTAATCTCAGGTGAATCCAGTTCATTATTCATGCACTATTTCATCTATTTTAATTTATCCACTTTTCCACCATTTATTCATTAATATCACTATATATTATTACTCATTTACCCATTAATATCATCATTAATTCATTAACATTATTATAAATCATTTCATTTATCTATTATTAATATTATTATTATTTCATATTCCATCTACATATTTAATAATATAATTATTTTACCATTTATCATTTAATATTTCGTCTATATGTTTAATTATGTCGAGAGGCATCTACAATGACATCAAAATGTTTGTAAAAAAAAATCCATTTTTGAATCAATTTGACATGCAAATGACGGGTAAATGCATGAAACATGCCATGTTTCAGCTTTTGTGGAGGTGTTATTTTATTACTCCAAATAAAATAGAACCCTCGCCACTTGTCTCCAGCTACATTCAGAGCTTTTTGGATTTTAATGGATTTGTATTCTTGGTTTTTAGTATTTTAGAAGAACATTTATTTTATTTTATAGATGATTCTCTTCTATTATAAGATATCTCTCAGCATATTTTAGCTAAACTTAGGAATCTTATAATTCTTTAGGGTTTTCACCTTTAGGGTTTCGAGTATCCTTCTATAAGGATTCTCTCTTTGTATTTTCATAACAATTGTAATTATTGAATTGCATTCTTGTTGCACAATCAATATGACTCCTCTTTTCTAAATCTTTGAATTCTGGCCTCCACAACTTTTTTGCTTCTCTCTTTTTGTGACAGGTTTGCATGTAGGTGACTTTGGGAGCTGTAGAGTTGATTTTTCCTCAACTCCAATATATAGGTATACTAGTAATAATATCATTTATCCATTTTCATAAACATATGCATGAGCAATTACGTTGCTTATTTATGCTTTTCCCTCTATCCTATTTTCATCCACCTCACACATGTGGCATTAAACTTTCAAGCCCTATTCTTTATCCCACATTCATCCCATAAACTAAATTGACCCGAGGATGCCTATTTAGTAGAGCCCCTCTCCCATTTTGGGATCCACAACTTTTGCATTCAAGCTCTTGCATTTTTTTAGTTTGATCTTGCTTTCTTGCATATTCTCACTTTCACATTTTTTTGGAATCATCTTTAATCTCCATTTTCTCATAGGTTTCATTGAAGTGCATCTGAGAGCAATAATTTTGAACATGAAATCTTGAGAAATAGGAGGGCAATGGAGTAGATTTCGTAGCATGCATGTGTGTGTAGTTTTGAATATTTGGTTTACATGTGTGTTCATTGTAGGTACTTCATTGTTGGGTGATTGATCTATATGAATCTTCTCTCATAAGATTTCACATCAGATTTTCTCACCTACAATTGGCACGCCCGGTGGGACCACCCTTTGTCCTTGTATTGATCTTGTTTGCACTTGGTAAAAGTAGCCTTTGTTTTAATTTGCAGACAAATATCCATTCAATGCGTCCTCTATGCATGTGAATGACTTTGTTATGCATTGTTTGACAGTTTTGTAAATCTTTTAATTGAATGTAGGTTGTAATCATGGCATTCATGATACTATTTCTTTGTGGTATTTTGTCAAATAGTTAATGTGCTTCATCATATAGTTTACATCTTGACAAAATGCCTTCTCTATGACCCACATCTTGCATGCTTTGATCTTAAATGAATTGTTTTGCATGCATATCTGAAAACATACCTTAAAATTCATGGTTCACTGTCACACAACTCACAGCCCTGTCAAATACATTTCACATATGTCCCAAAACAGTGTAGACTCTACTAAATACGTTTTTCATGCATGCCTATGCTCCCACAGTGATGAATATCTGAAAACCATTTAAACACATGTCTTTTTGAACATATTTTTTCATCATTGCCTTGTTTCTTTGATTTATTTCAGCTCGTACACAGCTAGCCTAGAAATTCAAAGATATTTCAGCAGATCTATTTTGTGCATTGCCTGCTTTAAAAACAGTCCCACGCCTTGTCTAAAATTCCACATTTTGATTGCAATTTATGAACAAAAGAAAAAAGAAAAAAGAAACAGTAAATTTATATTCATAAAAACGTTAACGCATTTGGCTCCTATGCCTTGCTGACCACGTTTCTTGTTTTTTTTGCATTATTTAAATTGGCCTTTAAGGTAACCCACGTAGTATGGGCTTGGTTTAGTTTTAAAATTTTAATATTTTCTTTCTTTGTATTATGGTGTGGTTTTAATGAGTTTGTTCTTAGTTTCTAAATTTAGTTTTTCTAAGTTTTTTTAATGTTAGTTTGTTTTTAATTTTTAAATTTAGTTTTTCAGTTTTTTTATATTAGTTTGTTTTTAGTTTTTTTTCTAATATTAATTTAGTTTTTTAATATTAGCTTTGTTTTTAGTTTTTTATATAAATTTAATTTAGCTTTTAATATTAGTTTAGTTTTTTAATATTAGTTTGTTTGAGTTTTTAGTTTTGTTGTAGAATTAGATGATTTTTGTTTGTTTTTCATTTAGAGAATTGTTTTAAATTAGAAACTTATTTTTAATTTAGATTATTTATTTTTAGTTTTTTTTTTTAAGTTAGATTATTTTTTTGTTTGTTAGATCAATTTTTTAGTTAATTGTTTATTATTGGGTATGATTGTTTGGTATGTTTGTCTAAAATTTCGGAGGCTAATCTTTTGAATTCTGTCTTATGCAGGTTCCCTTGTGTGGCATCTATTCTCGTTGGTCGAAAACAATGTCTTGAAACTACTAATGACATTTGGTGCAGGATGTTGGACGAAGACTTGATTTTGAAACCGATTGTCTATTGGTTTTGAAACTAATTGTCTATTAATTTAGCAAACACTTCAATTGGTGCTTTAAAATTAAGCATTGTCTTGTGTGTCTTGAGCAATAGACTCTTTTGATTTTACCTTTTAGAGGGACTTGAGAGGGAATGACCCAAGTGGTAACAAGGCTACGACCAAGCCCATCCAAGCCACTATAAATAAAGGAAACTTGCAGGCAAACAGGTGTCGATGTGTCATACTGACATATGTCTCCTTCATCATTCGTGTGATGCGTAAAAACCCACAAGCCTTGGGAGGCCTCATTAATTTGAGCAAAACGTCGCATGTATGGCCACCTGAATAGATGCCCTTACTAGAAACTCATCGTTTTAGCAGCCTTACCTTCTACTTGTTGACTCAGGTGTTGTGATACGTGCATGTCAAAGAAACCCCTCACATGCCCTTCAATTTGAGATAGTAAATTTCTTGGGAAGTGATGACCTAAGAAAGTCGAATTCAAAGCTTGGTATGCCCAAAAAGTGAGTATCATGGAGTGGAGCTAGTGCTACCAAGATTCTAACTATCCAGTTGAATTATTTTATTGCTAGGGGATTCAACAAGTATTGTCCTATCCAACCTTAGGATTGTGCTTTAATGTGCTTTTACTTCATTGCAAAATCAAACAAATAGATTCAACAAGTATTGTCCTAGCCATCTTTAGGATTGTTCTTGAATGTTCTTTTACTTCATTGCAAAATCAAACAAATATTTTGTCTACCATGTTTTATGAGTGTGTGCAAAACAAACAAGAGCATTTCACAATCAACAAACAACTTGAAATTGAAACGGTACTTTACAAAAACCTTGGTCTAAACTTTCAAGTATCCATCCACAATGTAAAACAAAAACTTTGCAAAACAACATTGCCATTGAAACATTGAACCTATGTTCTCAAAACAATCATTTTCAAATCTCTTGAGACATCATTTTCTAGTTCTGATCTTTTAGGCTCTTGCATAGTCACATCATCACACCTTTTAGGATATTTGCATTCCACCCTTAGATCATACCCTTGCACATTTCCCCTAGGTCTTATCCTTGCATCACGTCCTTAGGTTCCATCATTAAGTCAAACTTTTGCATACCACCATTAGGTTATACCCTTGCCTCATTCCCTTGGATCATATCCATAATCTTTGCATATATTTACATCATTTTCTTAGGACATACCCTTGGTTTGTACACACCTTCATTAGGTCATACCTAAATTTTTGCATATATTCCCACCTTCCCTTTAAGACATAACCCCACCTCTTGCATACTTCCATCATTCTTTTCAGACATAACCTTAAACCTTGCATAAGTGCCTTAGGTCATTTCAACATTTGTCCTAGCATTTCATTTATTCACTTCCTTATTGCTTAAAAAAAAAAAACATTGCTTGCACTTAGGCTTTCTCGTCTTAGGTCTGACATTTATTTTCAATCATCATGATAGTCCTAAAACCAACTGCACAAGAATTTTCATATTTGAGCCAAAATATCGGTCATTCTGGTTTTGTTTTTCCCTCTATCAAAGTTCAAGGTCTAGGGTTTAGGCTTTGTGAATATCTGATTAAGTCTTGTGAAGAAAAAACCCTAACCTTGTTATTTTTTGTCATTACCTTTTTCCACTTACGTCAAGGGTCAGTTACTGTTGGCAGGGCCATTTTACTTCCTAAAGCATTAAGCCATTTTCAGCAGGCCCCTTATATTTTCCTATGTCTAAAGATTCTAAATACTTCAGCCAGTGGATAAAGGCAGTTTAGATCTGATGGTCTACGCTTCCCCGTGGTCGAAAGTGCAGGGAAAATAAAGACCACGACATCACGAGATGATGCCACGTGTTTTCGACGAAGAGCGCCAAGCTAACGTTTTGAGTTTTCAAGACCCCATGTTACCAATTCTCTGGAGGTAAAGACCAGCTTACTAATGGCCCCATCAATTTGCACATGTTTCAAATGAATGGTGATGTTATGATCTAGACGAAAAGGTGCTCGATTTCTTATTTGCAAAGGATGGTGGGCATTGTGGTCACATGGTAAAGTGAGAACATATCTGAAGGCCCTTGTATCCCATGGAAAGAAAATGCAAGAAGTTTAAGGACTACGACATCATGAGATGATGCCACGTGTCCTGGGCTGACTGAGAAGACCGACAGTGGGGCCGCTGACAATGTTAGGTTAAAAGATGATATGGCACTACTACGTCACATGTTTAATCGATCTGCAAGCCCGATGGAAGGTCAATTGCCACATTGACCATTAGTGATCATTTGATTTGCCAGGTATGGTATGATCTACGACTGAGTTTCAATTCTATTTTTTTTAAAGGGTCATTAAAGGTATTAGTTGTCGCCCACGCGAGAAAGATAGAATGAATATAATGCAGGATTGTCGACTTGGAACAAGATAGCAACAAGTTGAAATTTTTGAATGCCGACTCATCCTTGAGGAACCTTGTTGAAGGTTTCTATTGGGTCAAGCTTGATTAGACAAGTAAGGATGATGTCTCAGAGGCATGAAAGGATTGGAATAACTTCTGAGTTGGATATGAAGGATCATGGGTTCCCCAATGAAATCAGAGATTGCTTGTTGACAGGGATTTCTGAAGAAGAAAGTTGTACACTCAAGGAGGAATAAGATCAGAACAAAATCATTCGCGCAGAGTGAGCTTATGTAGGAGGCAGTGGATTGATGGCCTAGAGATTACAATGGTCCTTGGGTTTGATAGGCATGATTGTTGGAATCCATAGCTGGCAAGATTTACAGAAAATATCAGGATGATGGTTCTTCACATGAGTGAACACCGCCATTTTGAATTGAACTTTGGTTATAAATGTAATAGGGTGGTGATTAATGGGTAGAAAAGGATACAAACTTCTTCATTTTCTGAGAGCGATTTTTTATCAGTAAAGAAGATGGTGTTTGAACAGGATTATGCATGGAGTCCTTGCATATTTTTTGACATTGGATGGGTGTTTTTTCTCTGGTATGAGGTTTCTCATTGTCAGAGGGGTTGTGAAAGTTTGGAGGATTGTCAGAGGGGGCGTGAAACCCTCACTAATACATTTGGACTAGATTTTCAACTGAGGTTTCCAACGGAGAAGGTATATTGTGGCCAAATTTGATTTTTTTTTGAAAAAATGCCCGCATTCGTCGTAATTCTGACAAAAATTACCCATTTGGTTTCGACGAAGAAGGCATTAGCAATGAGAATTTTCTTTTTTTTCAAAAAAGTGCTCGAGTTCATTGTAATTTCGATGACAGTGGCCATTACAAAATAAAAAAAGAGGCGGGGAATTCATTTGTGAATTGCAATCCCACGTAGGTGTTTGTGGTGACTTCGACCCCCAAGAACATCAAACCCGCGTCGAAGGCAATCCCACGTAGGAGGTAGATTCAAATTGCCCTAGTTTTTAATTTCATGTTGCAAAAAATATACATGTGGTGGTTAATTGTCCTAGTTTAATCTCGTAAAACCATAGAACTGTGATTGAGGAGTGAGCGTTCAATTTTGTATCAACAATCCCTTCCTCCCGTATACGCGCGTGTTGATTGTTCACATGAGATCACATCTCTTTGCGGCATCGTATCAAACAATTCACGAGCCTTGTCCATGTTTCCACATTTTGCATTCATGTCAAGCAGGGCATTGCAAGTACAACACCTAACAAAATTCCTCTATCTGTTATGCTTTGATGGATGTCCATACCCTGTTCCAAAGCTCCCATTTTTGCACAGGCAGGGAGGATGCTGGCAAAGGTTGTGGAATTTGGCTTTATGCCTTCCAATTTCATTTGCTTGAAAGTGTCTAAAGCCTTTTCAACAAATCCATTTTGTGCATATCTAGCAATCGTTGCAGTCCACGAGACAACATTTCTTTCAGGCATTCTATCAAATAGTTCACGTACCTTGTCTATGCTTCCACATTTTGCATACATGTCTACCAAGGCAGTTACAACTACAACATCTGACAAAATTTCTCTATCCTTTATGCTTCGATGAATGTCCATACCCTATTCCAAATCTCCCATTTTGGCACAGGCAGGGAGGATAGTAGCAATGGTCATGGAATTTGACTTTACACCTGCCAATTACATTTGCTTGAAAGTTTCTAAAGCCTTCTCAACAAATCCATTTTGTGCAGTTGCAACTACATCTGACAAAATTCCTCTATCTTTTATGCTTTGATGGATGTCCATACCCTGTTCCAAAGCTCCCATTTTGGCACAGGCTGGGAGTAGGCTGGCAAACATAACTAAAGAAATGCAATGATTAGATCCAAAGGCATCAAACCACTACTAACAAAACCAAGAGTCTAAAATATGATAGGGAATAGTGTGAGCTGTACTGAAATAAAATATTTTATTTTCAATTTCTACTAAAACATAATTACTCAGCCATTTAATGTTATTAATAAGTGTTTAATTTATGAAAGAGATAAATGGTTGGCCACAAGTACATGAGTTACTAAATGCACACAAATAAGTGAATTTGATATTCAAAACTATCTACAATGAATTCAATTCTTGTCCATTAGTCATTTATGTTTGCAATAAGCATCTTTCTTTGTTTTTCTTAATCTTTATTCATAGTTATGTGCATATTTCACATTCTATAATTAGGATATCAATTGCTATGGCTGAACACTAGCATGATGTTTGTGTTGTGGTATAGATGCATGGAAACATAATTATTGGATTGTTATATTATAGAGATCATAAATCTAGATATTGCATATTAGTTATAGCTCTTCTTGGATTGAGTCTAAAGTTGGCATACAATCATAAAGCCATTATTAGCAGATCTATCCATTTCTAGTAAAGACAATTGAGAAAGTCATTTTGATATTGAGATTTTCTTATCTGTTTACCTATTGATCATTATTAAGCCATAATATTTAGGTCTATTTATCTCTCTTACAAAACCTTTGTAAGTGTCCTAGATTGTCCCTACTACTCACTCTTCAATTCGGAAAAATTGAGTTCTAAAGATTTGTTGCACAAGATGGTGTTGAACGTATCAACAAGGCTAGCATGGAAGGCATGTTCAAGCTTCCACTTGTACAACTTACAACAAATGATTTGTTGATAGAAGAAATTCTTGAAATAGGGATACAATCAAAAGACAAGTAAGTACATACAAACCTCCTTAGTTGAAAGTAAAATCTGTGTATAAAAAGAGTACATTGAATCCCAATCCATAAACACAATAGAGATACCGATGGAGACTTAATTGGATGTAGCATGTCGCACCAAAGTTGTTAGAGTATGCTAAGCTAGTACATAATGTTTCGTAAAGCCACATTAGTATTTTACCCAGATCATTATCTACCAAAACTAACTATAGTAATCCTTTTGAGGATTAATTTCATGGTGCTAGATCTTCATTTAGTTCCACTTCTTGTTGGAGATAAGAACAATTATTTCTTGAGGTAGATGAATATCCCATCAACAAAGGACAAAACTCTTTCTAGAATATAACAAATTCTACTCAAACAAAAGATCATGGGGGTTTCACTAGAGATATTGAATAAGAGATAGACTTCTACTGTTGCATTAAAAGCATTGGCATGTTCTTCATTTATTGATGTAAACTCTTTGTGACGCCACCACAACCAACAAAGGTGTAAAAAGTTGTTTGCAATGCATGGATTTTTAGGATTGTCCTTTGAGAAAATAGAATTAAAGTATGGAAGCAAGATCTGCCAGCTCCTGAGGGAAAGACCATGTTAGACAATAATTTCTATTTTCTTGCCTGTGAAGAAAGACCATGTCAGACAATATCAACGAACAACAAAATAAGGAGACAATTGCTAGATTGTGGTCTAACTTGAAAAGAAAAGGTGATGGAAAATGTTATTGTCTGTGCAAAATTTGTAAGGGGTTAAAGACTAGAAGACTTCTAATCAAAACAACGAAGAAACATTGTAGGCTGCATGGTCACATTGAAGGTGGACATGATTATCATCCATTTGTAAGTTTTTCATTATATCATTTTGACAATTTATATACATAATAAATCACGTGATGATGAGATCATGACCATGGTTTATTTATGTATATCAATTTTATATAGGTTGAGCACCCCGGAGCACATGGTATGGATCAACACAACCCTGAGAATATGATTTTCGAAGTGGATGAACATGGAGGTGTGAATATCAAAGCTGAAGATAATGATCCCATGGAAGATGATGATCATGAGCTAGAAAACCCAATTGAAGATTATGGTACAAATACATTGATCCATGACTCATTTAATACTCGCATAGCTGATCATGATTATGAAGATGACCTTGATGTTGTTCATGATGTCCCTCTACTTGAGAAGGCATCTGAGGCCCTTTATGAAGGCTCGCAGGCAACTCTTCTCTCCGTTGTATTGTTGTTGGTGAACTTGAAGGTTATGAATGGTTTATCCAACATAACAATGTCACATATGTTAAGGCATGTCATATATGTCATAATAAGCTGTGAATCATGTTGTACCATTAATATTCTTTATTATAACAAATTATATTTTGTTGTTGTAGATTGATAGGTGAGTTTTTGTTACCACCATCAAATATTCTACCTCGCTCATATTGAGAATTATCTGTCGTTATGAAAGATATTGGAATGGAGTATCAAGCAATAGATGCTTGTCCCAATGATCATATTATATATCACAAACAACATGAATTTCAAACTAAATGCCCTGAATGTCATATCAGTAGATATCAAACAGATCAAATAACAAAAAGGGTTCCTCACAAGGTTCTTCGCTATATTTCCATTATTCCACGTATGCAACGATTATTCAAGTGCACTACCTTGGCATAATTTATGGATTACTATGCATGCAATAGAAGTCAAGATGACATTATTTGAATGCCTGTGGCTGGTTCAACATTTATGGACATAGAGGAAAAGTGGCCACACTTTAAAGAAGAACCTCGTAATCTCAGGCTTTCATTGGCAGCGGACGGTGTCAATCCATTTGGAGAGATGAGATCTGTTTACTCAGTGTGGCCTATTTTTGTTATCAACAATAACATTCCTCCATGGATGTCAATAAAGAGGGAGCACATAATGTTGGCAATGATTGTTCCAGGTATTTTATCATTTAAATATAGTCATCTAAATTTAATTATAAATATTGCAGTAAAATGATCATAATAATTATGTAATGTTTTTGTTCATTTGATTAGGTAAGTACCAAGTTAAAGATATGAATGTATATATCGAGCCTCTTATCGACGAGTTGTTGGAGTTATGGAATGGTGTCAATATGTATGACGTCTCTAGACTAATAGGACAAAGACAATTTCAATTCCATGCGATGCTTCTATGGACAATACACAATGCCCCGGGGCTAACACATTTTTGTGGTATGTTATAGTGTTTAAGTTGTGCATGAACATTATAATTCAAAAAATTATCATATTTAATCCAATTATACATTATCTTGTAGGTCTTCAAACAAAGGAAAAATTTGCATGTCATGTTTGTGGTCCAAAGATGAAATCTCATCATTCAAAAAGTTTAGGGAAGCAAGTGTTTGATGAGTATAGGCACTTTATCCACAAAAATCATAAGTATCAAAATACTGAAAAACATCTTTTCAATGGGAAAGAAGAGAATACATCAAAGCCATGACGAATGACACCTCACCTGTGGAAGTTGGAATATAATATAATTAATCCTCAAGGTAATGCCATTCCATCTATTGGTTTGTCATAAAACATCTTTTCTATTTTGTTTTGTTTACTGATGATGTGATTGATGATCATGATGGTCGTGAAGGCATAAATGACCACCTTCCTAAGGGAATAAAAAGTTATCCCCGACAATTTAGTAGGTTGCCCTACTACAAGTAGTTACAAATTGTTCATTTGTTTGATAGTATGCATATTGGAAAGAATATAACAAAGACATTATGGAAAATATTGGATGGAAGGCGTGACAAAGAAAAAATTGTCAAAATATGTAGTGACATTCAGAATTTCAATCATGCAATGATAAATGTCACTCAATCAAATAGCCATGGAAACCAGATTAATATAAGTGAGCTTCCTTGGTTATTAACGGACCAACAAAGCAATGCTATAAAAGAAGTCATACGAAAAATTCGATTTCCCACAGGATTTGCTGCGAACATAAACAATCTCAGATCAAAGAAAAGTGAATTTGGGCCAGGGATGAAAACGCATGATTGGCATACCTTCATTAAGGTAATTCATGTTCTTGTGTTTTTAGTATGTATTTAAGTACTAAGCGTACGTGTACTTTTCATTATGTTACAAAAAAATGAAAAGATAATTTTATAATTGTTGCAGTATGTTCTACCTCTATCTCTTCCAGACGACTTCGACAATAATGTCAAGCAAGTCATATATGATCTTGGAAATTATCCATCCTCACCCCCGGGAGAAAAAGTGAGTGCGAGAACAGTATACATGGATGGAACTCTGTTTCCGATTCTAGTTGGAGAATTCCCCTCTATAGCTATAGTAGTTGTTCAACCGGAAGCTAAACAAATGGAGAATTGGAGAGCAAACTAGTACTTTCATCCGACCATGGATAAGGTAAGTAGTGATATTTGTTTAGTTCATTGTATAGATATTATATTTGCTATTTGTTTTACTTCTTATGTAATATATTTTTTTTCATCTTGAATACCTTGTAGGTGGTTGTCATGTGAAGAAATCCATAAAGACGATATAAAATATTGGAAGAGAAAAATTCCTCATTTAATGTGTGAAATGCAAAAGTGTCTACCTCCAGCGTTTTTCAATGCACAAGAACACTACCTCATACACCAAGTTGAGGAGATTGAATTGTGTGGACCTGTACACACTAGGTCAATGTGGATGGTTGAAAGGCACTTGAAATTTTTGAAGGCTTTGGTTCGACAAAGAGCACATCCTGAGGGTTCTATGGTGGAGGGATATATGGTATACCAGACTATGGTGTACATTTCTGAATATCTTCCTAAGTTTGCAGCAAAGATCCACATGGATCGCATTTGGGATCCCAACACCATTAACAAATTCGAAGGGAAGTACTTGACAGGGAAAGGTAGATTGAGGAAAGTGAGAGGTAATTATAAGATGTTATTGTAGTTAATTGATTCTTAATCTTCAAAATAAATCAATTGTAAGACGTCTATTTATTTCTTGTATAGTTGGTCGAGAGTGGGATGCACTACATTTGTATATTGCAAACAATCTTGATTGGATGACGGTATGGATTGAACGTTGTCAACATTCCGGACGCACGTTAACATGGGAAGGTGTGGCTTCATTGGTTAAAGAAGCACATCGTAATGGAGATTCCAATGTTACGCAAAGGGAAATTGATTTAGCATATGGTTTAAGAGATAAACAGGTATGTATAAATTTATTAATCACCCATATGTTTATCAACTCACAATGCAATAAATTTTACATGTTTGACATATCGCAGGTCAAACACCACAATGCTATGTGCTGCAATGGTCATAAATTTCGCATTAAAAAGTTGGATGACACGAAGAAAACTTGTGATTCTGGCATCACTGCAGTCTTTGAGGTGACAAATATTTCATCGAGAAATGACATTCATCCTCAACAGTCTCAAAATCGATACTATGGCATTTTGCATGATATACTTGAGTGTGACTTTAATTCCTTCAAATTAATTTTGTTCGTCGTCAAATGGTATAGGCTACGATTGAATAAAAATGATCCTGATAGAACTATTATTGAACATGATAATGGTTTTATAATGCTAAATACAAGGTCATTTGAACTAGTTGGGGATGAGCCCTATGTTCTTCCAAGCCAATGTGAGCAAGTATTTTACTCTGAGGTTCCACATAAACCGGGTTGGTCATTTGTTGTTAGACATGATCCAAGAGGAAGGCTGATAAAGTATAATGTGATGGAAGAAGAAGATACCGAAGAAGTAGAAGATGAAGTGGATGATGATCACGATCGACAGTTTCACAATGACGATGAAGAAGAACAAGAAGAAGAAGAAGAAGAAGAAGATGATGATGATGATGTTGATGATGATGACGGTGATGGTGATGATGATGGCGAAGATGTTGATGATGACGACGACGATGACGACGATGACGATGACGACGACGACGACGACGACGACGACAATGACGATGATGATGATGATGATGATGATGATGATGATGATGACCTTGATGTTCATGATGATGATGAATGAAATGTATGAGGAATGTGATTAGTATATTATCTATTGAATATTGACTTCCTGATAGAATTTTTTTTACATAATTAATTCATTCTATTTTGAATTCTAATGCCATTACATAATCAATTCATGATGCACCTTTTAATATGGAGATGGAGATAGGGGGTGTGACTATATATGTGACAATTTTTTAACTGTGTTTATTTATGGAAATTGGATTGTTTATTAGCTATGTGACTATTTATGTGACCATTTAGTTGAGGATCCTGCATAGTCTACATAAAGTAAAGGTAAGGAATTACAAAATTTACAATGATTTTGATGACAACATTTTTTATTATTTAATACTCTTTTTGTCTACAAAGTTCATGTTGTTCATGTCGTGTATGATGTAATTTCGCTAACATTTTTTATATTTTTTCTTTGTCACAGGCCGACATGGATCCATCACATATCACAAATAGAGATGTACCTTGCGACACTTCTACCAAGCAGGTAAACCTCATTGTAATTGTACAAATTAGGTAGAAGCAAACTATTACATTATTATGTTCTTTTTCTTAGTGATTTATACTAATTTTGTAATTGTTAATGATATTCTTGACACAGACGGATGTTTGGGGAAAGGGAAAGGGAGTTGTAGTACCTGAGCACCTTTCTATGGATGTGGAATCATTAGGGTTAAGCAATGATGACCCTGAAGATCCCACAGACCTTGTGAAATTCTTTAAAATGCCTCTTATAAAAATTAGAAAAGACATTGTTGCTTTGGCAGCCGTGCATCCTACCACTGATGAGATACGACAGAGGGTGGAATTATTGTATAAGACAACAGAAAACTTGCAAGTAAGTAGTAATGAAAGCTTTAATTATAACAAAAGTTCAATAATGGTTTATATTTTATTCTCTTTTTATGTCATTAACTAAAATATGTACGTATTGTTTTTACAACAATTTATCCGCCCTCATGAAAGTCGTTCCTATGATCAGGGTGTTGCAAGATCAGGTGATGACGATTTTCTTGTATTATCACTTGCTTGGCTTATCACTCTAAGTACCCAAAACACATCATACTTGATACTGTCAATTTTAAAAATAAAGGTTCATCCTTGTTTACAATTCTTGCACTTTTCATATATTTAATGTGTTATTCTTTAGGTGCTGTCAATGTTACTGTGCAAATGTTGACGCCACCTCATCAGATACCACCCTCACCTGTATTGCTGACTGCAATGTTGGCAACACGTAGCATGTAGACATCCTCTAGTGCACGTCATATTGGCCCGCCCACTGTTGGTAGATCCCTCTTTTTCTCTATCTTCTGTCATGTGTTTATTTCCCTTCAAGCGTTCTTTCTTGAATTCTAATGCCATTTCATAGTGGATTCATTTTTTGCAGGAGGAGATGTATATGAGGATGTGCCAGAGGCAACTACTATTGATAACATAGCATTGTTTCCTGGATCTTCTCGTATTGCTAGTACAGGAACATTACAGGCCACATTCGTGGTGAGCGACAAAGAAATGCTTCCCTTAAAGATACAAAAGGTTCCACATTCGTGGTGAGCGACAAAGAAATGCTTCCCTTAAAGATACAAAAGGTTCCAAGTACTTTAAAATTATTATTATATATACTCTAATTGTAATTTACTTTATGATCACTCATTTTGGACTAATATTGATCCCATGAATTTTTTGCAGGCAATGCTATTTTCTACAAACATCTTAGTGACATTGCATTGCAGATATTTGGGCCCACCATACGTAAAAGGTGGTACATCATATGTGAACTAACCCTTATCCACTTTTGATTTCATATCATTGCTAGAATACTTTTCCTTTGATCCATTTCTTGAAGTGTAATAAATGTAGCTTCAGTTCATTTCTGAATCTAACAAGTTTGTTTTTGCTTTAAAAGGTGGAATGACCAAGAAAAAAGGTTAAAAGATGAATTGACAAACCAAATGGTTGAGTGGTTTGGAAATGACACCTTTGACAAAACCAAGCTCCTTGAAAAAGCTGGCACATATCTAAAGTATGTGAGGGACCAATACAGGACCCATTTGGAGAGGAACCTAAAGTACGAGCATCCCCCCATGATTCCAGAGAGGGAGTGGAAGGACCTGATTTTGGATGCCAAGGAGAGAATTGAAAGGAAAAAAGGAAATACACCAGTAAACACTAGAAGAAGGTACGAGATACTATTAAGAATGTAATTATGTACTAATTAATTACTCTTTATATTTATATAATCTAACATATTTCAAACTTTTTATAGACTGAGTGACACGTCAAAGGCAACCAAGGCAAGGCAAGAAAAGCACGGGCAACACAAACTCGGCTCTGGTGGTTACATGAAACTTGCTGCATGAATTGTAAGTATCTCATGTAAACTCCCATATTGTCTCAAAATATTAATAAATTGCAAACATTTTTTTTTATCAAACAATGCAAGCAAAATTCACAGTACCAAGCAAAAATGCAGGGCTCTGAATTCAATAGAGTGCCTACAGAAGATGACAAGAGAATTGCCTACCAGCAAGGCTATTCAGCCGTGGCTGATCGGCTATGAGAATTGAGTGGGCATAAACAACATTTGAGTGCATCCATCACACAGGTAAATATGGTAAATAGAAGTTGTTTCAAATTAAATACTTTACCAATAATCTAATTGATGTTGAGTTCCAACATAAAGTGACTATATTTGTTTTAAATAAGCAAACAATGATAACAATGTGCATGTCATTGGAATGCAGCCTGCTAATTATGAAACACCACCTGCACATGAACGTCTGGATGTGCATCCCAATAGTGGAGGTATGCATTTGCTATTCAAATTTATTTATTTAGCTATTAATACAATTAAACATCTTAATTTGTAATTAGAGTAGTAATTAATATAACCTTTCTTGTTAATATTTTAGAGCATGTAGTCGGTGGTGAGCAAGTGGAGCATGATCTGGGTACACAACCTCAAGAACATGATGTTCCCCACTCAGGTGAAGAGGACTGTGGTGTTCAACATGTTGAGGTTGAGGCTACACAAAATGATGTGGCCCCATCAGGTAAAGAGCACAACAATTATGTTCTCTAAATTAATGAAATACTTGTAACAATAATTTTTATTTTTTTTGAATTTAACCCATTTCTTTGTTATTGCAGAGGACCCCCCTTCACTTCAGTGTCCTCGTCCTCAGTATAGGACTAGGCATACATTGAGATCACGAGCAGTTGGCGCAACATCTGCAGAGGGGGGAAATGATGAAGACACCGATGTTCCACTTAGTCTTTTCATAGCTTCAAAGAAAAAACAAAGAAAGAAATGATTGTAATCTAACTTATTTGATAATGACTGATTTTTATGTGTTAGTGAATGTAATTATGTACTAATTAATGGTTATGGATGATATGTGTTTGTAGACACCTAAAATTGTCATGTCTAATTAAATAAATATTTTATTTATTTAATTATCTAAGCCTAATTCTTCTATTAATTAAATAAATCTTTATTTATTTAATTAATTCATTTATCCTCTTCTAGCCTTATTTCTCATTTAAATAAATACATTTATGTATTTAAATTATCCTTTTCCTAAATTAAATAAATATTTTTATTTATTTAATTATCCTACTTCTTCTATTAATTAAATAAATCTTTATTTATTTAATTAATTCATTAGCTTTTTCTACACATGACACATGTCATTCATCTCTTAATTCCTACATTACCTACCCCTTTCATTATTTTGGTATTTCTTTTACCTACCCTCTAATCTTAGCCGACCTCTCTTTTTACACCTCTCAATCTTATCCCTCCATTTCATATGGTGTCTTCTATTTAAGGAGATGTCTTCTTCATTATCAAACCCTAATGACTGACAACTTGATCAATTGGCTACACTACAATCCTACTTGCAACCACATTCCGTTCTTTGTTGAGCTCTTGTGCACATAAAATCTGAGAGCAAATATATCAAGCAAGATCAATGGAGATAGGAAGAATGGAGATCAAAACCCTATTGGACATGTGATGGTATAATCTTTGTGATTTCATGTGATTTACATTGTCTTAGGTAATCTTCATATGTTATGGTGGATCTTTGTTGATTGTTAGGCTAGGGTTTTGTGGTTGGATTCATTTAGCCTTTCAATATTGTTATTATTGTTATCCATTTTCACCATAAACATTTTGGCACGCCCGGTGGGACATGAATTTTTCTTAGATCTGTGTTTTTTGCAGATTTTTCTAACCCTATATTGCTATTTTGTAAAACAATTTGGAGAATAACCTTGTGCAGCTAGGGTTTTGGACACAAAATCAAGATCTTGGAGAAATTCGACCATATCTCACAAACGGCTAAGAAATTTTGCACCAAATTTTTTTTTCAAGTTGAAGAAAGTATCAGGAGCTCTCAATCCAAAATTCAGAATTTTTGGAGCATATTTTCATTTTCTAGGAATTTTTTATGATTTTTCATAAAAAATTAATTTTGAGAGAAAATGAGAGAATTTTTTGGATTTTATTACATTTTTGGAAATATCTCATAATTATACACAAGATCTGTTCTTTGTGAATTTAATTTTGATGCAAAATATTTCCCTAAAAATCAGATCTTTAAAAATTAGGGTTTTTCTTTATTTTGATCAGATCTCACAAACTGCTTTGAATTTTGACATAATTTTTTTTTTGTAGGTCAGGAAAAGTATCAGAAAGATTCAATAAAAATTTCAGATTTTTTGGATCTATTTTGCATTTTATATGAATTTTTTATGATTTTTCATAAAAAATTAATTTTGAGAGAAAATTAGCGAATTTTTTGGATTTTCTTACATTTTTGGAAATCTCTCAGAATTATACACAGGATTTTTTATTTTTTATTTTAAATTTGATGCAAAATTATTCTTCAAAAATTAGATCTTTGAAAATTAGGGTTTTGCATTATTTTACTCATATCTCACAAACTGCTTGGATTTGTTGCAGAAAAATTTTTGTGCAGGTTTGGAAGACCATAAAGAATCTCCAGTAAAAATTTCATATTTGTTGGATCGATTTTGCATTTTATATGATTTTTCATAAAAAATTAATTTTTGGAGCAAATTAGCAAATTTTTTGGATTTTCTTACATTTCTGGAAATCTCTTAAAATTTTACAGGTGATGTTTTTTTATGATGAATCAGGTCTTTGAATTGGTCAACAAAACGCATTGTTGAAGGCCCCTATTTCACAAAATCTTTTGGATCTAAAATTTACCTAACTTGTGTGCTTGCAGGAAGGGGTGATCATTTGAAACAATCCAAACTATTAATAAATCTTTGTTGCAGGTCCTTGGCAAGGGTTTTTGGATTTTTATTGTATGCCTTGTTTTCATAGACTAGCAAACACTTCAATTGGTGCACTAAAATTGAATCATTGTCTTTTGTGTCTTGAGCAATAGGCTCTTTTTGTTTAATCTTTAGAGGGCCTGTCTTCCCGTGTGGTCATTAGGACTACTAGTGAGAAGAGAACGACCCAAGTGGAAGCGAGGAAAACCCACCTCATTTGAACCACTATAATCAAATGTATTCATGGTGAAAACTATGAATAACGTCTGCTGATTAGTTCATACCGACACTATGTCTCCCCATAAACTCGTTTGATCAAATTTATTTGATCATTTGTAGGTCGTAACCCCTACCAGCTAGGAGCCTTCTGTATTTACAAAGCTGAAAGTGCCACATGTATGGCCACATGAGCGGATGCCCTTACTAGCACCTTTTTGTTTTAGAAGCCCAAATCCTTCTAGTTGTTGGGGTAGGAGGTCGGACCTCTGGTAGCGACCCACACACATACGGTTCTTAGTAGAGATACAAAGTTCACCATGGGGAGTTTTCATGGGGACTGATGCTTGGCTGACCCGAGAAGTGAGTACCGAGGGTGGAGCCAGTGAGGTCAAGCATCTAAGTATCCACTCTGAATAGCGTAGCCTCGGGGGTAAAACCCCATGTGGGATCAACAACTATTGTCTTGGCCAGCCATAAGAATTGTGCTTGACTTATTTTAAACATTCAAAACATTCAAGACCAAACAACAAAATATTGTGTCTTTTGTGTCTTCAAGTGTATGCAAAACAACTTTACATCAAACAACACACTTTTCTTGGAGTCATTTTGAGTCTAAACACTTGCAAACATTGAGTCCTCATCAACATTGTGTCCTCTTGTCACGAAAAATAGTCAAACATTCAGATTTGGTCACAACTTCACAAATTGGAAAAATTTTACAGTCCAACAAACAAAGGAAATCAGTTTCGGAATACTTGAGCTTCCTAGGTTGTTTCTTCAGGTTTCATCTAGCATTCAACCTGTCCTTGGGTCTCACACAGTCCATCATTGCTTCACATCTCATTTTACATTCATACTTGTCTAAACTCGAGTCAAAAGGTCACTTGCTTGTCCTCATCTTACTTTGTCAACATACTACATACAACTACACTTTGCTACGTGGTCCCTCATCAAGGTTTCTTACCTTTGGGTCTCATTTGGTCTTACTTAGAGTCAAGGTCAACTTACCTCATCAAGAGAAACTATCCTGTCTTTGGAAGTCACACCTACTCTACTACATACATTCTTGGTCTTACATTTTGGACATTGCAAGTACACCTCAGATTCATTTACATTCCATTCAACTCTTGGTCTTCCATACTCTTTCCATTTTCATCTAGTCTCTCACATCTTGGTCAAATACCTAGTTCATGGTTGAAACCCGTCTTCAAAAATCTAGGAGAAAAGCTAAAGAAGCTCAAGAGTCCGCAAACATGAGTTCTTATGAGTATGATAATGATTTATTTTTCAATCCTGAGCACACTACATTGCCTGACATGGATGTTTATAGAAACATTCCCAATGTGGAAAACACAGACACTACAAACAACAATGCTACACACAATGACAATGTGGACAACTTTTCAATACAATCAGCAGATGTAGAAGAATCCATTATGAATCCTCATTTCAATAGATTGGTTGAAGAAATAATGAGGAGGGATCGACAATACTTCTTACACATGATGGCACAAAGTGAAGCTAAAATACCTCATGACTTTGACATGTCTCAACTTATGGAAAACCGACCCTCGCAACAAACTCACTCCAACATGGATCAAAGGAGACCTAATAGTGGAGGAAATAGAGGACCGCATATGGTACCTGAATCACCATCAGCTTTGCTTCAAAAACCAGAAGTCCCACATACACAGGGTCAAACATATGATACTTACCTTCGAAGACCATTATGGAAGCTTTCTGTAGATAGATATGCTCAATCACATGATCAAGCTATGGATCAACCAAAACAATTGGACATTCAAAGGCATGCTCAAAATTTGGACACAAGGAAACCTCATGTCAAATTTGGGGGCAACACAATAGAACATGACAGGCCTATAGAATATGGTATACATGCACAAAATAGATATGGGGTTCCTCAACATGAAGCTATACCAAGTGCTCCCTATATGCGGCATCAATATAGACCTCCTCCATATGAACATGTGTATGATCAATATCATCCATACATGCAACAAGCTCCTCCTCAAATTGGTGTCTCAAACATGGGGTATGCTACAAGAAGTCGATCTCCACCTAAGAGCAATTTGGAGCAACAAATCAAAGATTTACAAAAGAAAATGGAGGACATGAATACACCAAAACCAACATACACTATGAGAGACATATGTCCTTATCCATTTGATAAGAGCATTCCAATGCCTCCATTTCTTGGACACTTTGTGACGCCAAAATTTGACAAGTATAGAGGAAAAGGAGACCCCAAGGCACATATACGACAATTTTTCACAGCTTGCATTGAGGTAGCGGCAGAAGAAACATATTTGATGAGGTTGTTCCCACAAAGCTTAGGCGATCAAGCTATGGAATGGTTCTCTCAATTACCACCTGGTATTAAGTCATGGGGTGACTTAGCAGAGACATTTATTCAGCATTTCTCCTACAATATAGAAACAGACATATCAATCACTACTTTGTGCAATACTAAGCAAAAGGAGGGAGAATCTTTTACATCATTTTTGCAAAGATGGAGAAATCTAGCTAGTAGATGCTCTTGTGAAATCCCACAGAAACAAATGGTAGAAATGTTCACACAAAATGTTAACAAGGATATTGGCTATGATCTAAGGAAAGCTTGTTTGTCCACCTTCAAGGATGTTATTGAAAAGGGCTTAGCAATAGAAAAGGTCTTAATTGAACAAGGAGTCATTAAGATATTCAAGGAAAACAAAGATGACTTTAAAGGAAAAGACAAGCCAAGATTTTGGAATAAAAACAAGAACACAGTCAATGATGGTGTTGTTGATGCCAATACAGTGAGACCCAAATTCATCTTTTCGGGATCAAGTTCTACAAACAATCAAGTGAATACTCAAACAACTTCTAGATCACGAAGGAAGTACACCCCATTGGGAGAACCACTTGAATCAGTCTTCAAAAAGCTTGTGGCAAACAAGGTAATCACAGTTCTAGATTTTCCTCCATATGAACCAAAGGTCAAACCAAATTGGTGGAATGATGATGAGTATTGTGAATTTCATAAGAGCAAGGGTCATAAGACAGGAAATTGCCATCGACTGAAGAACATCATGCAAGATCTCATTGATAGAGGTGATATTGAGATTGAGGGACACTCATCTAATCAAGAACATGAGATGTTTAAGGAACCATTCCCAAAGCATGACAAAGGAAAAGCCAAAGTCACAGATGATCAGGCCAACTATACTAGAGCACCTTATAACAATGACTCAACTATCAATCACATCTCGATGGACAATCATATCTCTACTATTACCATCAAGAACAGAAACCCTGAGAATCCTCCTCAGAGACCCAAGATTGTTCTAAGAGGTGTTGGATCTTCTTCCGAACCTACCTCTGAATGTCATGTTACAACTCGTCGAGGTAAAATTACTTTACCAGGTGCCTCAACTAAAAACACCGTTTCTTCATCAACCAAGCCTGAGTATGACCTTGTAGAACAGTTAGGGAAGACACCCGCGCTTATCTCCATCCTTGAGCTCTTACGTATATCCCTCGCTCATAAAGCTATTCTTGACAAAATCTTGAGAGACACTGCCGTTCCTACTGATTTGAACATGGACCAGTTTCAAGCCATGGTGGGATACCTTTCCATTCCACACTCCCTCACATTCACAGAAGCTTATGACACCTCCGTAAGTCAGCCACATAATGCACCTCTACATGTTGAAGCCTTCATACACAAACATCGAATAAAGCGAGTCCTGATAGATGGAGGAGCTGGTCTAAACATTTGTACATTGAGCACCATTAAACAATTGGGATATTTTGATAAAGCTGTGAATTCAACAAATCAAATCACCATCAAGGCATATGATGATGAAGAGCGTTCATCCAAGGGCACAGTCACCTTACCTCTAAGAATTGGGCCAGTCACAAAGGATGTGGTTTGTCAAGTCCTAGATCTGGATCTCACATACAACATATTGCTAGGACGTCCTTGGATTCATGAAATGACGGCAGTCCCATTGACATATCATCAATGCATTAAGTTTCCTCATAATGGAGTCGAGGTTACAGTTAACGGTGATCCTAATCCGTTCATATATTGCAATAACCTGAGATCACATACTGAGACCATCATTCCCAGTAATCGTGAAGCTATTCCTTCTTCAGCATACATTGACCCTGAGTCATTGAAACCTTCAACATCAAAACAAGGTGAACTTAAAGGAAAATTTCAAGACAAGGGCATGGGAGAATACACTTTAAATCAGACAATGTATTTACGACAAGTCATGAGCTCTCCAAAAGAATATGGAAGGCCACATCCTAACAAGTAAATATCCATCATGATACTCAAATGGGATCCTACTACCTTTCAAAGATGGGGCGAACTAGAAGAGGAAGATTTATACAAAATGCTCTATAAAGACATTGAAGATGACACACAAGATCAGATCAATATACCCTATGAGAAATATGGCAAAGGCTTCAAGATTCTACAAAAATTCGGGTATGATGGAAAAAGCCCTCTTGGGTTACGCAAAGAAGGCGTCATGGAACCCTTACAACCTGAATTGATTGTAAAAAGGGAACGCTCAAAGGGACTTGGTTTTCTGACTTCCAAGATCCACACTAAAAGGACAGAAGAGGCATCACAAATCAAAGTTGCCAAAGTTCAACAAGAGGGTTGCTATTCCACAGATTCCAATGAATGGGAATGGGGTTCAGACAAATCCTCCAGTGATTATGAGCTCACCGAGACATTCAGAGAGCCAGATGAACCCACAAAAGAAGAGGAATTTTATAAAAAGTTCAGAGTTGGTCAAGAAACAACCCATAAGGATTCCGCACAGTCTTCGTCTCAAGGTCTTAGGTCGAAATCACATAGGATGAGGACACCTGTCCCAGAATGCGCTACTAGTGACGACAATTTGGATTCGCCCGCGATCGAAACTGATGAGGAGAGTGCCATCGATGACCTCGACAATTGCCTCGATATACCCAAATATAACCACATCATCACTCTTAGCCCCGCAAACTCGGAAAACATTAAAGGCCTTCCCCTTGTTCACCACCAACTCATTGACTGGGATTATGAAGGACCAGCACAATTTGACACATTCCAAAATGACGAAGCTATTATTGACTATCTTGGCATACGAGATGATTTTCCCCTTGGGGACCACAAAGCAGGATACACCATAGAGCTCAACAACATGGCATATTTTGGTGAGGGTGTCGGACCTTCCAGTCGCAAAAATGTGAAAATAAGAACAAATCAAGGGTCTTATGGCGAAAACCACACTGTGGCGCTATCTGATTCCAAAAAAGTAAAAAGAAAGGACGTATCTGAGGGCGAAAACCTCTCTGAGGCACCCGAAGATGGAAGGCTCGACATTCTCATAGCATCATATGAGGAAAATTCATCCATGTTGGTAGAGGATACTATCAAAACGAACATTGGTACAGAAGAAGTTCCACACAATATATTCCTAGCTCAATCATTGACAGAATCCGAAAGGTCAAAATTCATAAGTTTCTTCAAAGAACGACAAATCAATTTTGCATGGTCATACGCTGATATGCCTGGACTAGATCCGGATTTGGTAATGCATCATTTGACAGTCAAACCGGGGGCAAAGCCAGTGAAACAAAAATTAAGGAAAATGCATCCACAAGTGGCATTACTAGTCAAAGCAGAGCTGGAGAAATTATTGGATGTCGGATTCATATGCCCAATTGATTATCCCAAATGGATCTCCAATTTAGTACCTGTCAATAAACCAGATCGCAACATCAGAATATGTACAGATTTCAGAGACATCAACAAAGCTTGTCCGAAAGATGACTTCCCATTACCAAATATTGACTTGATCGTTGATCTCACAGCAGGTCACGAAATGTTATCTTTAATGGATGGATTTTCTGGTTATAATCAAATCAGGATTGCACCCGAGGATCAACATAAAACATCATTCACTTGTCCATGGGGAACTTTCTGTTGGAATGTCATGCCCTTTGGGCTGAAAAATGCAGGTGCTACATATCAAAGAGCAATGACCACTATCTTTCATGATCTCATGCACATAACCGTGGAAGATTATGTTGATGATCTCTTGGGTAAATCAATAGACAGAGATACACATTTGGACATACTTTCAGTCGTCTTTGATCGGTTGGAAAAATACAAGGTAAGATTAAACCCCAAGAAATGTGTCTTTGGAGTAACCTCCGAGAAGCTCCTAGGATTCATTATGTCCGAAAGAGGAATCGAAGCCGATCCAGCAAAAGTCAAGGCTATCTTGGACATGCCGCCACCCAGAAATATCAGTCAACTTCGATCCTTACAAGGGAGACTCCAGTCTATACGAAGATTCATAGCACAACTTGCAGATAAGTGTAATCCTTTTCAGCACCTGCTACATAAAAACATCAAGTTCAAATGGGATGATAACTGTCAACAAGTTTTTCAGACGCTCAAAGATTATCTTTTGAATCCGCCAGTTTTGATGCCACCAATTCCAGATCAGCCTTTGTTACTATACATATCAGCTACTCCAATAGCACTGGGGGCACTCCTAGCACAACAAATTGCTGACGGCAAGGAAAAAACAGTATACTATATTAGTCGCACATTGGTGGGATATGAGCTGAACTACACACCAATCGAGCGTGCATGTCTCGCTGTGGTCTTTACTTCACAGAAATTATGATATTATATGCTCACTCATAAGACTAAGTTAATTGCAAGAATTGATCCATTAAAATACCTTCTCAACAAAGATACACTTACTGGGCGACTGGCCAAATGGGTAATGATCCTGAGTGAATTCGACATTGAGTATGTGGATAGAAAAGCAATAAAAGGACAAGCAATCACGGACCAATTAGCAGATGCCCCCATGATTGATGATGTTCCTCTAAATTCAGAATTTCTAGATGAATCCATTTTAACAATATCACAGGCAAAGCCATGGCAACTGTACTTTGATGGCTCATACACACAGCATGGGGCAGGCGCTGGTATTCTCTTTATAACTCCTCAAGGCAATTCTATACCAAAATCATACCGCTTATCATTTCCTTGCACTAACAATATAGCGGAATATGAGGCATTAACAACTGGATTACGAATTGCAGTTCAGTGGAAGATCCAAGAACTTCATGTTTTTGGGGATTCTCAACTTGTCATCTGTCAAGCAACTGATGATTACCAAACAAAAGATGAAAAATTAATGCCTTACAAACAAATGGTGGATGATTTGAAACAACACTTTACAAAGATAGATTTTGAGCAGATACCAAGAGAGCAGAATCGTGCTGCAGATGCCATGGCTACAATTGCTTCACTAATTGACCTGCCTCAAAATGAAACCTGCTATGAGTTCTTGGTAGACAACTTGTTGGTTCCTTCATATGAGATCACTCTTACTAAAATGATATGCATTGTTGGTCCTGAATCCCAGTTATATGGTTCCATATTCACATATCTTCGTGACAATATCCTACCTCCTGATCTATCGAATAACCAACGTCGCACTTTCATTCGCCAATCTTCTCGATATGTCATTCTAGCTGATATCCTATACTGACGAGGTCTAGATGACACTCTTCTTAGGTGTTTAGAAAGCGACGAAGCTCAGATTGCGTTACGTGAAGTGCATGAAGGGATATGTGGTCCGCATGCTAGTGGTCCTACCTTGGCCAAGAAACTCATCAGGACTGGATATTACTGGCCCAATATGGAAAAAGACTCATATTAGTTTGTCAAGAAATGTAAGCAATGTCAAATTCATGGAGACCTCATACATGCACCAGCACAAGAACTACAACCACTTGCGTCTCCTTGGCCCTTTTGTTAGTGGGGACTCGATCTCATAGGCAAGATTCACCCTCCTTCCAATGGTCATAAATTCATTATCACAGCCACAGAGTATTTCACAAAGTGGATTGAAGCTGTGCCTCTCACACAAGTCACTGGGAAACAAATTGCTACTTTCATCCTTAACTATATCATTTGCTGATATGGTATTCCTAATTCCATTATTACTGATAACGGGCGTCCCTTCAAAAATCAGGATGTTCATGAACTCTGTGACCGCTTCCATATTTTCCATCATTTCTCCACACCATATTACCCCCAAGGTAATGGCCAAGTTGAGGCGTCTAATAAAACAATTCTTAAAATCCTTAAAAAGACAGTCGACGATGCTAGCCGTAACTGGCATATCCAACTCAATCCTGCACTTTGGGCCTACCGCACAAGTGTCCGCACACCTACAGGAGCTACACCCTACTCACTTGTCTACGGCGCTGAAGCCATCTTGCCTATTGAGGTCGAGTTACCTTCTTTACGGGTCTCTTTGCAAAACATCTTCAACGATGAAGATTACAGGGTCTCTCGCTTACAAGAACTAGAACTGCTGGATGAACAGAGACAAACTGCTTTTAATCATCTCAAGGCTTACCAACAATGAATGAGTCACAGCTACAATCACAAAGTTAAGCCTCGCACATTTGAGGTTGGTGACTTGGTTCTCAGAGAAAACCCAAAAAATCAGCAAGACAGAGAGAAGAAGGGCAAGTTCGAACCAAATTGGCTTGGTCCTTACATCATCACAGCGGTATATGGATCTGGGGCATATCAGCTCTCAACTACAGAAGGTGAACCTTTGGAGGATCCTATCAACAACATGCATCTTTGTAGCTTTTACACATAGTTCTCCAGAATATCCTAATTCAAAAATACAAAAAAAATCAAAAAAATTCAAAAATACAAAAAAAATTATAAAAACAAAAAAATCGTTACTTGGTGAAAACCTAGCAAACAGGCGCCTTGTGACACAAAAAAATTGAAAAATCCAAAAAAAAGTAAAGAGAAATAATTTCGTCCAATGGTGAAAATCACTTCGATGTCGCCTTGGACAAGTACCATGGTGAAAACTGGGTCACCAGCGCCATGCATAGAGACTTTGCTCCTCCTTCCTTCAGGATTCACTTTCATCCTTTCACATTGCACACACTCACAACCAATTCACTCACAATAAACTTACCCATTCCCATCATGGCTTGTTATTTATCTACCCAAGATTGGTTAGCCATTCATAATAAACCCCCCTTTTTCCCTCCCTTTCCATCCATAATAAGTCAGATCTTATCTTTGGCTAAGGCAAATCCTACGTTTAGTGATGGGTGTGGAACTAAGAACATCACGTGTTTTGAGGAGTACAATTTCTTCCAGCTTCCTTCAAGTCTATCCTCGCACAATTCGCAATAAAGCAACATTTGCATCACAGATCCGCAATAAAATTTCATCTTCTCCGCAATATAGTATCAGCTTCATGGATTCAGTCAGTTTCAGATGAGACACAACAGCAACAATGGGCTTCAACAAATCAAATCTTTCAACAGACTCAGACAACATATGGTTTAGTGCTATCTATCCTTTTTGTGAAAGTGAACATTGTGACCATAATCAAAATAGGACTTATACAAGTGACAAGAGACACTAAACTTGAGGACTACAGTGGATGTTGGTGTCGAGTCTTGGTTTTCTTTTGATTTTATCTTTTGGTGACATGTCTTTTAGCTTTTCTGGGATGTCTCTGAGTAGAGATTCTATCTCCAGGATGTCTTTAACTAGAAAGGCGAGGATGGGGTATCGTCACCTATTTTTCTTTGCTGTCTGTGGATTGTCTTTTAGTAATGCTATGACTTGTCCAAGGATATGAGGACACTGTGAGTCTAGTATGAACTGGGGCATTCCTTGTTTGTGACTGTCTTATCTCCATGCAAACAGGTACAATGAATTTCTGGGTTGAACATATGCCTCGATTGTCATAACCTATTTTGCCATAATAAAGCTCAATGATGATAACGCACAAGAAGCTCTTTCACGTTCATATCTTCTGTCTTTCATCCCCCTTTCTTGATTGACTTCCATCGTCCTTCTCGAGTCCACGTAGCCTGCTATCACATGACTGAGTATAATGACACACCAAAAACATTTGCATTTCATGTAGTTTGCACCTGCATTACCACATATAAGCATTTCATACATACATATAGATATCACCACTCCATCACATCCTACACACAACACCTGTTAGCACAATTTACACTTACGTTATCACATTCATCTGCATTACATACATTCACATTTGCATCATGCATACACATATAAAACATAAAAGAACAAAAAAATATTGCATTGCATCATATACATATTTGCATCCATATCATAAGCATCATATAAGAACATCTCATCACATAGGTACACATGCATATAGCTGCCGCAATAATGAATCATCTCATATATATATATAAAGTGTCATGATACAATGATGTCAAAATCATATGGCTACAAAATCACCCGTAGGTGTCTACAATACAAAAAAATGGTACAAATACTGATACAAGGGAGCCCTCTATGGCTATGATGAACTCCCTCCCTCGGAGCCTCCTGGCCTCGACAGAATCTGAGCCCTAGAAGGACCCGCTCTAGGATCACCCTGTCTGTCCCCCCTATCTAGTGGTGGTGGAGGACCCATGACCCCACCACTCGATTCCTGTCTCCTCTGGCTCCCTCTCGTAGCTGTCGCTGTTCGCGATGGTCTATGGAAGCCCCTCGCCCACTGATCTGCTGGCATGACACCATAATAAAGGTCCCTCCAGTAGGCAATCTCCTCTCCGGCTCGCAGGACATATGCGTAGCCTGCTCCTGTGTCCTCCGCCACCTGCCTCCCTGCCCTCAACACTGTCTCAGCCTCCGTGTAACGCTGAATTGCCTGATCCCTCTCCCGCTCAGTATCCCTGAGCCTGGTCCTAAGTCGGTCCCTCTCCCTCTCCAGATCCTGGATCTCATCTGCCTAGCCCTGGCAGATCTCCCTGAGCTCAATCAGCTCATCCTCCTCTGGATCCCCACCCTCTGCCTCTGCCTATGGCTCTCCCTCTGCGGGTGCCTGCCCCTGTACCTGTCCCTGTACCTGTACTAGTGCCTGAATGGGTACCTGTCTCGGTACATGCCTAGGTCCCTGTACCTGTCTTCATCCCTGCTCCTGTGCCTGTACTGGCACCTATCCCTGTACCTGTCCCTGTCTTTGTCCTTGTGCTGCTGGTACCTGCAGGGGCAATCCACCGCGACCCCTCACCACTTGGGCCTGTCCCTCCTGTCCACCCTCTCTCAGAGGTGCCACCCTCCTCTCCCCAACTACTCCCCTCCACCTCTGTCGGCCTCGGCCTCCATCACCCCCACCGTCATCATCATCATCTCCTCCTCCATCTCCCTCCAGTAGCTCTCCTGGATCTGTCAATCGAGGGAATGGATGCTCGGCCCAAAATGCTACATACTCTGCATCCATCCCGACATCCTCTATCTCTGGCCACATATCCCAGGGTAGGGGCACCATCTCTGCCAGCTGTGTCAGCACCTGATCATATGACAATAAAGGCCCGAACTGCGCCTGATCCCTAACTGTACGGGCATACATAACCGAGCCTCGTGGCAACCTCTGGATCTTGCCATACTGCCTGCATACTCTATCCACCAGCTGTCTCTCCAGTATATAGGGCGTTCGCCCAATCAAATACCTGCTCTGGAAGGTGTAAGGCAGCTCCACTGCGTCATCCTCCCACTCCTCACATCCCAAATATGGCCTCCAGATGACTACGTCAATGTCATCTATCACTCGCCGCCAATGCTCTAACCTGCCAATCCGAGGCTGCGAAGTGATCATGTCATACAGATGAACAAAACTCCATCCATGACCTCTCCCGCTGAAATGTATCAGCCGCCTGATAGGCAGATGCTCATACGCCCAAACCTGCAGAAGTGTCACTCCACAGCCCAGTCCCACTGATCCATGGTATACAAACTGGTGAAGCTCATAATATAGGTGGGCCAACACACATGGACCCGATGCATATTTGGTGTGCTGCATCACCAATATCTCCAGTGCTCCTCCCCAACCCACTGCCAACCTCCGTGTCGCCCTGTCCAAACATAGGAACCCACTGATAGCTCTTCCAATCACAGCTGGCATGGCTAATCCTGTCGCGGTCATGGTGTCCCATGCCACATGTCCTGCTCTCATCTCTAGGCCGGGATCCTGAAACACCCGTCTCAAAGCCTCTCTGTCTCCATCACGATCGTATGGAATCAGCTCTCCATCGATCGGTATCCGCAGAATCCTGTATACATCCTCCAGGGTGACTGTCATCTCACCCATAGGCAAATGAAATGTACAAGTCTCTGAATTCCATCTCTCGGCCAGCGTAGTCAGCAAACCCATGTTTGCCCGAAACTCAGGCACATACAACACGTGTCTCAATCCCATCTCCTTGATGGCACCTCTATCCTGAAACGACAACTCCGGTCGCAACCTCTGCGTCGATGGGAATCTCTCCCGTGACTCTAGCATAGGCAAATACTCTTGCAGTCAAGAGCATCAATCATGTTAGTCATTGTGGCATTCACTATTCATCACAAAATGCTACTCGCTATCTACATGCATATGGTTATCTATCTTAGTGACACTCACTGTTCATCACAAAGTGTTGCTCGCATTTGCACTCCCTGTTCATCACAAAGTGCTGCTCATACTTTGGGTACTCCCTGTTCATCACAAAGTACTCTATCTTGGTACTCACTGTTTATCACAAAGTGCCTTGATCTATCCTAGTCTTCCTAGAGGACCTGCTTGAGTGTATCCTCTCAGCAGCTTATCCAATCGACAGCGTATGTTCATCACATAACTGCCGATTTGACCTAGAAGACCAAAACCTTGCATTTTTCGGACATAAACGTGTTTCTAGCTCACAAACGCGCCTATAGACTGCACAAGCACGCCTAAACAACACAGACGCACCTTTTTGACATAAACGTGCCTACATTATTCACAAACGCGACTTTGCAACATAAACGCCCCTGAAGGACGTAGATGCGCCCGCATTTGGCACAAACGCGGTTCCAGACACAGACGTGCCTGGCACCGACACAGACGCACCTGGCACTGACGTAGACGCGATTTCACATTTTTGCACTTTTTTGTACACTATTCCTAGGTGCATTTATTTCTCTATTCGACATGCATTAATGACAACAATAAATGCATCAAAGTACAAGGAGGTTTTGTGGTACTCACCGGCTCCCTGCCTCTGCTGGTCTCTGAAATCGGCGAACGCGGTTGAATCTGTGTACGAAGGCCATCGCTGCTGACTGCTGCTGCTCTTTTTTCGCTCTGCACTGTGATCTCGTGGATGTGTGGATGACAATGAGGATGTATTTTCCCCCGTGGTCTATCTTATAGCCTACCCTAGCCCTCGCATTCATTTCCCGAGTCAGTCTTCTTCATCCCGTGACTCTGTCACTTTATTCGGTCAATCCATTCTAGCCTTTCTTTCTTATCGAGAGATTGTCTGCAATCTTTTTAGACATTTTCATCCAATCTCTTGAGGGAGCATATCATTCCCATATTGGGGCAACTCTGTATCAATTCATATTATCTTCTTTGAAACAACACGACAAGTCGCATTGTCTCAAAGAGGGGCAAAATGTAGACACCTAAAATTGTCTTGTCTAATTAAATAAATATTTTATTTATTTAATTATCTAAGCCTAATTCTTCTATTAATTAAATAAATCTTTATTTATTTAATTAATTCATTTATCCTCTTCTAGCCTTATTTCTCATTTAAATAAATACATTTATTTATTTAAATTATCCTTTTCCTAAATTAAATAAATATTTTTATTTATTTAATTATCCTACTTCTTCTATTAATTAAATAAATCTTTATTTATTTAATTAATTCATTAGCTTTTTCTACACATGACACATGTCATTCATCTCTTAATTCCTACACTACCTACCCCTTTCATTATTTTGGTATTTCTTTTACCTACCCTCTAATCTTAGCCGACCTCTCTTTTTACACCTCTCAATCTTATCCCTCCATTTCATATTGTGTCCTCTATTTAAGGAGATGCCTTCTTCATTATCAAACCCTAATGACTAACAACTTGATCAATTGGCTACACTACGATTCTACTCGCAACCACATTCCGTTCTTTGTTGAGCTCTTGTGCACATAAAATCTGAGAGCAAATATATCAAGCAAGATCAATGGAGATAGGAAGAATGGACATCAAAACCCTATTGGACATATGATGGTATAATCTTTGTGATTTCATGTGATTTGCATTGTCTTAGGTAATCTTCATATGTTATGGTGGATCTTTGTTGATTGTTAGGCTAGGGTTTTGTGGTTGGATTCATTTAGCCCTTCAATATTGTTATTATTGTTATCCATTTTCACCATACACAGTGTTAATTAATATTGATGAATGTTGCGTGTTAATTAATGTTAACCAATGTTATGTGTTAATGAACGTTATGTGATATTAATGAATGGATGATATATTTTATTAATGGTAGAAAGAATTAAAGAATGAATGTTATAAGATGTTAACGGGGAATTTAGAGTGATGTTAGGGGGGGGGGGGGGGCAGGGGAGGGGCCAAATGAGCTTCCACCTTCACGTGGTTGGCCCTGTTAAGTAGAGAATATTAAACTATTCTCGAAACCAAGCGAAGCTCAACAAGGTAACACACTTTTCAATATTTCATTATGTTGCACTGTTAATCTTATTGAATAATATATATTAAATCTTAATTGCAAGGTCCAATAGAGCCAACACGAACAACAACACCACGCGTTGTTGGGTATAATAAACTCCCATATTGTCTTGTCTTTACACAAACAATATGAGTTGCTTCTAGTGTTGATATCCAAGGTGGGACTGCAAAAGTTATGAATATGCCTCATCCTTGTAAGTTTTTTTATTACAACTCCTAATTCTTGAGACTAAACTTTTTGTTCTTGATGTTTTTCACTAGTTGTCATAACCTCTGACTTTGATGTTTGTGCCTTAATAGAACTAGATGTTTCTTGTATGCATACTTGGTCAAGGACTGCATTATGATGCTATAGGGCTACAAACTAAGATTATTTATTGTATTGAGTTGCACATTTGACATGAGTTGCCCTATGACTGCTATGCACATTTATGTATATACACTATTTCTAGTCTATATATTGATATTAATTTGGAGAAAATATTACAAAACTCAGAGTATTCTCCATAAGACTAGAAAAAAGCTTAGGTGAATTTCTGCAGCATTTTCTTACAATTACTTGTGATCATTTTTTTAGGAGTCTTGGTATCCATTTATAATAGTATGGATGCATACAAGCTTTGGACCCTTCAAAGAAAGTTTGTTACAAACAACCGGTCATTTTTAAGAAGCAGTTATAAGTCCTTTTCAACATCTGTGGCTTCCTCTGCTTGTTTTTTTGTTGCAACCTCTTGTAACTGCTCCCGAGCATCTTCTTTCTATCCCATATACTTATCTTTCCACTCCTGATACACATCATCACTAGGCCAAGTAAAACTAGCAATCTTTTGTTTCATATCTTCTAGCCGCTTCCAAGTGACTTGTACATGCCCAATCTCTATTTCTATGAAACCATAATGAGATTTCACTTTTTCAATTTCCTCAATTGTTTGGACAAATAAGGATGTGTCATTAGTACTAATAATCTGATTGATCCTTAGGGACAAATTGTGGTCCACCTCCTTTAACCAAGTCTTCTCTTCCTTTAGCTAGACAGGACCAATGAAACCTCCTGGAAACATTTCAAATTTATGATTTGCATATTCTTTCCTATAAAGTTGGGCTTTTCTTTTTATACCTGCTCCTTCCAATAAAAGAATATTCATCTCTTTTATAAACTCACATGTGGACCTTAGATTGTCATTCTCTTCTGCATCTGCATGGGAAGAACACATGACCTCTAACTCTTTACCTCTAGGCACCCACTTATTTAGGATTGGTTCCAAAGTGGCTTCTTCTTCTCTGAATTTGATCAAAATCTCAAGAATCCTCTTCATATATATGTATACATTGGAGGTTTTGACTGAGTCAGCAAACTTCAAGATGGTGGCTTTCACCTTCTCCTCATATTTGTTTGCATATAATGTCTAAGCTTGTTTCAATTTTTCCAACTCATGTTGGACATTTTCAGGTAATTGGGAACTGGAAGGCATAGGAGAAGGGGGATATTCAATGATGGGACTAGTAGGAGGGGGTCTTGCTAGAGAGGAGGCTATCATGAGTGTAGAAGATTCACCAAGATGATATTGACCTGCTAGTTGACTCTGGAGTCTAGCAATTATGTTGTCTTTGTTGGCTATTCCTTCTTTAGCATCATTGTAAGCTTTTAAAATAGTCTCCAACTTCAATTGGAGATTAGCCTTTTCTTGTGCCTCTTTCTCTGCCACTGCAACACTGAATTTTGTAGTCTCTAGGACTATGCTTGCAGCTTCCACTACCCCTGTGTCTTGGACTCTTTTAACTATCATGCCTCCTAAGAGGCTATAATCTTATGCATCCTTCCTTCTTTTGTTTTCATCCTTCTTTAAAGACCACATGATAATAGCATCATTATCTTTTCTGAATGTCACTCCTTCCATAGGCTTTGTTTCTTTCCTCACTACATCAAGCACTAAAGCATCAGCTATATCCCATTCAGGGAGAATCAACACACCAACCTTTGCTACCATTTCTCTTCCTTTCTCAGGGGTGATTGCTTTGAACTCCTCCATCATTTCTTTCTTAACCTCTTCTTCTACCTGAGTTGTAATTTTAAGAGGCTGTTCACTTTTCCTCTATTCACATCTAGTCTTGAATTGATCAATATTTTGCTTCCATAGAAACTATATAAAAGCTCCTGATGTGACAAAATTACTGTCAGCTAGGAATTCTTCACTAGCTTGCTTAATAGTAAGGTCCATTTCTTGGCCCTTTAACTCACCATCAGTCAAATCCATTTCAGCATTAGGTGGCTCTTCGGGCATCCCCTCTTGGGTTTCCTCATAGGTATAGGCAATCTCACCGAGACTCCCTAACTGCAATAATTGTTCAACCATATCTTGTTCATCTCCAATGTGGATAGGAGACTGAGATGGAGAATATTGAGGCTCATCAGTTTCAATTTCCTTTCCCACTCTCTACTTCTTAGGGGAATCCTGGATGTCAATGACATCTTCAATTTTCCTCTTCCCTTTTGAAGTGGAAGGCTCACCTGTCACTGACATTATCACAATGTACTTTGACCTTTTGTGCATTACATAGTCACCACGTGGGATATCTCTAGCAAAGGCAGGCTTAGCCAATACCATCTTAGCCTTATCAGGCTCATTTTGCATTATGGCCTCCCTATTTTCTTTTAAGGTCTGCATGAGATCTTCAAAATAAAGAATCAGGAATTTTATTTTCTCCTCAAATGGATTGAAGCTAGAAAGGGGGTCATAGCCAGTGTCAAATTGATGGATAAAATCAAGGGCTTTCTTATATGCCACCCACTTCTCCTTCCTCAATTCTTTCTCATCTAAGTTGAATTCATTTCTAATCAGATCTTCTGGGAACTGAAATTGATGTGGCCTACCTCTGCACACTGCTCTTTTTCTGAACATGCCATTGGAAAAATCCTCGGGGTCTACACATCTTGACACTGCAGTAGATAGCCTATATGGCTTAAAGAATTCTTCAAAAAATCTCCATCCACCCTTAGTGATCACAAAATGGTGAGTCATGGTAATAGTTGGGAAAATAGTCCCTTTACCTCTATTAGTTAGCTCTGCTTCTTGTACTCCCCTAATTTGTCTCAGGACTTCTCCAATCCCTATCTTCAATGGGACCTGATAGGGTAGTAAAAAGGGGGTGCCTCTAAATCCAAACACTCTAAAAACAGTAGACACAGGGTACAAATATATGTCTCCCCAATTGTGAACAATCTTGATATCCTCTGCAAACTCCTTTGGTCTGAGAAACTCCAAAAGAGCCTTAGGAATTCTAGGGTTTTCTCTGCATAGAAGAATCCTAATTTTAGATGCAAAGCATCTATCAAACTTTAAATAACTTGCATCTTCTCTATCCCAAGATAGAACAATACTCCACAATTGCACTGACATCTCCTCTTTATCCTTGACCTTAATCAGGTCCATCTCCTTTCCAAAATAATCAGCCCCTTTGAATAGAAACATATGCATTAACATGGAGTACCATCCAAATGGCCTATCCACCTTACCATTTTTTATTCCTACTTGCCCTTTATGAATTGCATCAGCAAGGTATGAGGCATAATCAAATGTTATTGCTAGGGAGGGCTTTAGAATTTGTGCAATCATTAACATATAATAGGTTGGCATGTTCTTTTCAGCATCCTCTCCAAAAATCTGGCATAATGCCCAATACATGCCCTTAGCTCTCAGAGTGAATAGGTTGAGAGAGAATGGTTCCATTGTGTTGGGGCCTACAACTGTTAACCCCCCTATCTTTACAAAGAATTCTTTCAATGGGCCACTTCTAAGATGGTCCCTTTGTGTGTTGTAAACCTGGGCTAACAACTCAAAGTCAATAGGTTCTAACAAATTGGAGGACTCATTGAGTTTAAACACTTTCCTAAATTCATCTTCATTTATCTCAATCAAGACTGATCCCTTTATGTTCCTGATGCATCTTGCCACAAAGTCATAATTCTGTGCAATCAAGGCTAACAGATCTACATCCATAAAAACACCTGGGACCACAAGCTTTCCTACATCCTGCTCTCATATGCCATTTAAAGGAGCTGGGGAATTCCTCTGCCCAAAATGGACTTTGAAGAGTCCTAAGCCTGACAATCCTATTTCAGGGTCCCACAACCAATTACCCTTATCATAAAGGCCATCTCCAATTTTTAGATGAGGGTTCCTAGGTACTAGCTCTTTGGCCTTAGCCCCAGGATTGGTGGACATGGTTAATTGCTCTAAAAAATCATCATAGATATTTCGGTACTAGTAATTCACTTTCCCTGTAAATTCTCTTCTGGGGGCGATTCTGGTCAAACAGTTATACCACTAGAAGCTAGCACAGACCTCTAATGAAGTAATTCACACAACAATATTTGAGAACAAACCAAGAGTTATCAAGAAAGGCACAAGAAACTTGATTATTCGCCTGAAGAAAATCGCTCTACAACAATTCGCTCTGCAACAAACTTCGATGAAACAATACTTAGCAATCAAGTTGATGTGAACTGAAAAGGGAAAGTTGGCATTTAAGTTTTTAGAAATTAACTCTACATGCTTTGACTTTCTTTTCAGAATTAAATTCATCAAATCGAATTCAAAATTGGCTCCAACGGGTCAATATTTCTCTAAGTCTTTCCTCTATTTCTCTCTTTTGCTACTTCGTAGAACATAAAACCCGTGCTCTTTTCTTTCGTGAAACAATGCTAGCCATTGGATCTCAAGAACTTACATCACCTTTATCTCTGTTTAATCTCTTTGCTTAAGTGTCAGGCCCTACCTCCTTTTCGCCACTTCACGGAGTTTAACAGTCGTGCACTTTTCCTTCGTGAGGCCGCGCCAAGCATTAGATCAAACTCAAATCACTCGGCTTTTAACTCCAACCGGGATTGTCAATCCTTTTAACTAACCGCGTCTCATCTTGATGACTAACAGTTTCTGCCATTTCACTGAGGTTAAGTTGCAGGCATCTTCGGGTCATGAAACAATGAGAAGCGTTGGATCAATCTTGAGATGAATTCCTTTTAAGAGGGCCCTTTATCCGAGAATTACTTACCCCACTTGTTATCCGGTTAATAAACGCCACATGGCAGTCGGCCATTAGCCCTGGAAACTCCTTTTGGTTCCACCCTTAATCCACCACGCGTTCCCTTTTACTATTCCCACATAACTATCGGTTACACCTAGGCGGGCCCTCAACCACTTTTTTAAACCACCTGTCATGTCACTTCTCCGTGTGATTTCCACCTATCTTTCACGACTTTGCGAATATTATTCTTCATTTGGCTTGCAGCCATGAAACCACAAGAACTGTTAGATCAAAATAGACCTAATCTGCTTTTAACTTCATACCATTCCTATCCCTTGGGCCCATCGGCCTTTTCACTACTTCGCAATGACTAACTTGCTAGCATCTTATCTTCGCGAATTCACGCGAGCCGTTAGATCTCAATAACTTGCTCATTGTTTACTCTTTTTATGACAACCTTGCCTAGACCCACTGCATACCGCCAACTCGGTGCCTTGTCACCTCCATGTCATCGCCAACTGGGGTTACCACATTTACTACCACTCTTAGCGGGACCCTCCACCTTTTCGCTATTTCGCTGAAGGTATAGCTCGGGCATCTCCTGGCCATGAAACAACGAGAAGCCATTGATCTTTTTCCAAGCTCTACAAAAAGCGGCAGTTGTTATGCCACGCCACTCCTTCGTGTGATTTCCACCTGTCTTTCGCGACTTCAGGAACATTATTCTTCGTTTGACTTACAGCCATGAAACCATGAGAACCGTTAGATCAAAACAGACCTGATCTACTTTTAACTTCATACCATGCCTGTCCCTTGGCCCCATCGGCCTTTTCGCTACTTCACAATGACTAACTTGCTAGCATCTTATCTTCGCGAATTCACACGAGCTATTAGATCTCAAAAACTTGCTCGTTGTTTACTCTTTTTATGACAACCTTGCCCGGACCCACTGCATACCGCCAACTCAATGCCTTGTAACCACCATGTCATCGCCAACTGGGGTTACCACATTTACTACCACTCTTAGCGAGACCCTCCACCTTTTCGCTATTTCACTGAAGGTATAGCTCGTGCATCTCCCGACCACAAAACAGCGAGAAGTCATTGATCTTTTTCCAAGCTCTACAAAAAGTGGTAGCTGTTATGCCACGTCACTCCTCTGTGTGATTTCCACCTGTCTTTCGCGACTTCATGAACATTATTCTTTGTTTGGCTTGCAGCCACGAAACCACAACAACTGTTAGATCAAAACAAACCTGATCTACTTGTAAATTGGAAAATCGCGATCGAACCCTAGTTGCTCTCCCCTCTTCCAACTCCGAGGAGAGAGAAGGGAGATTCACTAGGGTTGATGGTTTTCACTTAGGGGAGAGACTTTACATTAAAAAGAGGGGTTGAAACCCACAAGATCCAATCCCACACAATGCAAGATTGGATGCTAAATGTGTTTCAAGGGTTAAGAAAGCAAGGCTACCCTCTTTTGTAAAGAATGTGCATAGAAGAATTAAGCTAGGAATGCATAGAAAGTGACAAAGATTCGCTTATAAACTGAGATATGGATATAGGATGAAGCTGCGGACCTGGAATTAGTAGTAAAATGTCGATACGGCACTGTCCTGCAAATTTGAGTAAAAGTTGTCAGGACGATGGAGCCCGGCGCCACGGTCCTCCGAAAAATCCGCGAAACGAAGGGGGATTTGTTCGTCTCTGCACAAGGATTCCAGATCTTCAATTTCAGCCGCGTACCTGCAACCTACACACAGAAAAGTGAAGATGATTGGGGGGTTAGGGATTAGGGGTTTGCCTTTAGGTCAAACCCCGGTTTTGGAATTAACCAAGAAATGAGCAAGTGCTGTAAATGTAAATGACTGTAAAACAAGTACTAATACCTTGTTCTAAGGATGTTTGTATCCTTATGTGCGAAGGTATAGATGTTGTATGTTTGTTGTAGTAGTATGTTGTATGTAGCATGTAGTATGTGATCTCCTCTTCAATGGTTGAATCCTTGTCTTGAATGCAACACTTAGCCTTGAATGGAGACTTGAAATGATCAATTGCTTGAAGGAATGCTTGAATGCTTGAATGCTTGAGTATAGTTTCCACGCCTTTTCCATCATATCAAATGAAAGAGGAAAATGTCATTTATATACTTGTCAATTAGGGCTGATAGACTAATTTTCCCGACCTTAGGCTGACCAGGAAAGATAATTTTCCAATTTGCAAACATAAAGACCCGAAGTCCAAAAGAGACTGGGCCCAAAATAGGACCCAGGGACCAGGGTGCTGGGCGCTCTGGTCCCACCTCCCGGGACAGCAGGGTGCAAGGAGGTTCAGGCCAGGGTACTTGAAAAATGCAGTTTTCAGTGTCATAATCAGGTTTCGGGGTCTCCATTCAGGTTGCGTGTTGCGTCGCCATCGTGAAGACCAAAATGCAGTCGAAATTGCAAGTGTCACAATTTTAGGATGCTACATTTAGCCCCCACTTTAGCGGGAGTATGTATGCTCATACTTCCGGTAAAGTACAAGGAAACGACATTGAAAGACTTTCACCACGTCAAGGAGGCAAGATACACCAAGCCCCCAGTGGACTAAGGATCTTACGACTTCAATTGACAAAGTAAAAGGGAAGATCACGAGGGAGAACCATGATTGTCAGTAGTAAGGTTCCCTCACTATGAGTCATGCAAGAAAGATATCAAAAATTTTCAAGGCAAGGCTAAATTTGCCAAGAAATTTTCAAGTATCTTGAAAAGATATGAACGGGATGTATGCCCCCCTACATTAAAGAGATCGCACACGCCTCACCGGCGGTGATTTCTTTAAGGTAGTGATACATATAAGAATGAGAAGGGAAAGGAGCACGTTATCACAGGGATCTAGCCCCCAAGTGTGAGATAAACCCAAGGATAATAGACACAAAACACAAAGCACGAGGTGACTTCGCTTTCCTCGGGGTCAGTATGCGGTATGATAATTCATGTATATCATATGTATGTATGCATAATTGTTCTTCATTCCCCAATCAAGGAAGGTCACCAAGAAGAAGGGAACACATGTGTCTTTTGAGTCAACATGAGAGAGATCAAGAGATCTCAATGCTTTGCATCGTCCTCAAGTAGACAACACTAAGGACAACAAATAGAAGAATGAGAATAACATATAGAAGAAGTAACACAAGAGAGGAGGAGAGAATCTGCTATGCTAATGTAACTAGTCTAGCACGTCATCTACCCCCCGATCTTGCTGATCAATGTTTCGGGAAGGCAGGGAACACGCTAGAGGAGGAACATCCAACACAGCAGATGGGGCTATCACAAGATCCAAACAAGGGCTATGTTCATATCCCAAGCCGCGGTGTTCTTGTCTAGGAGCTAGGATAAGTGTTTTAGAAAATTCATTAGATAAATGGTTATCAACATCAACAAGTTCATATTCACTATCAGAATGAACAGGAGAAGTAGCATTTTCATCATGAACAACATTTTCATCCATATCATCATCAAGATTTATAAAAATAGGATCTTTAACTCGCACAGGATCAAGACCATCATGCATCTTATGTTTAGGAGATTTAGGCTCAATTTCCGGCTGAGGAGAAAATGGAATAATGCTTGTTGAAGGTGTTTTTGGAGATTGTAAAGTTTGAGAAGCAGCTGCTTGAGCCCTAAGACGACGCTTTCGTCGGCATTCACGTGCAGAACGATTTCGTCTATTCTTAGTAGGAAGTTGAGAAGATTGAGGAGGAGGGATGTTCTCATCCTTATCACTTGGGTGTTTAGGTTGAGGTCTCTTAGGCTGGATAATAGGAGAAGAAGAAGGTCTCTTCTCTCTATAAAAGGAAGGAGGAGGAACTGCTCCATATAAAGGAGGAATTTTTGGTTTAGGAAGGAGACCAAGTCCATCATGACGAGGAGGTATAGGTCTACTCTTAGGAAGTTTATTAGGCATAGACATAGTCACATCCATAGGGACGGGTTGGGAATCTTCTTGAGGAAAGACATTAGTTTTATCTTTCAAAGGAAGAACTTCCTTCTCAAGAATGATAGGAATATCAAGTTTAGGTGTTCTAGGTTCACTTAGAGATAGGATCATATCTGTTTTCCACTTTTGATAAGATTTGAAAAGATGATCACTTCGCGGAGGAAGAGATTGGAATTGTTTAGGCCAAAAGTAATCAATAGGAACGCTAGAGGTTCTTTCAGCTAGTTTAAAGAGACTATGATTGACAGTAACAACTTCACCATTATGGGGAAATTTCAAACACTTATGAATAGGAGAAGCAATAGCCTTCATGGAAGATAGCCAAGGATAGCCAAGCTTCACACGAAATTGTTCGGATGAAGGAATAATAGCAAAGTTCACATCAAGAGATTTGTTATGGACCTCAATAGGCAATGTAATAGAACCAATTGCAGGAGAAGAAAATGCATCAAATAGTTTCACAATCACATCTGTTTTGTCATAGATCACTTGATTCAATCGCAAAGTAAAAAGAAATTCTTCAGTAATAACATTAACCGTGCACGAAGGATCAATAAGCACTCCACGACAAGGTATATTCTTGACTTTTGCAACTATGTATAAAGGACCATCAGGTGCCCTAATGGTTTCACTGGAATCAAATGTGATGGAAGGTTCTTTAGGGTTTTCTTGCTGCTCTACAAAGTTAATCACATTCGGAGTCATAAACACAAGACCATCAGATGAGAGAGAGGAATCATTAGCCTCAATTGCATTAGAGGTATGAGAAGGTAATGGATCAGTGAAAATCTGAAGATTTTGGTTAGGAGGAGCTACAGATGTGTTGCCTTTATCATTCACTCCAGAAACAGAGATAGTATTATTATCAATCAAATCTTGAATTTTACCCTTTAAAGAAAAACATTTTTCAGTATCATGCCCAGGCTGACGATGAAATTGACAAAAAGATTTGTTATCAAAATAAGGTGAAGTAATCTTTGCAAGATCAATTTGTCTTATAGGAGGAAGAGTAAGCACATTTTGTTCCAATAATTTATTCATAATACTATGCAATGATTCATTCAAAGGAGTATACTTTCTTTCTTTCTTGAAAAATTTAGAAATAGGAGGCACACCTGATGCTGCATTCACATTGTTGTTGATGATGTTTTCATTGAATTTGATGGAATCTCTGTTCGGTTTAAACTTTCCAAATGGTTGTTGACTGCTATCACCCTTATCACTCGGAGCCATAGGATGTGATTGTTCCATTTGACTCACAGTCAGTTGATAATTGTGAAGAGTTGCACACAACTGTTGGAAAGAAGTAAACTCAGAAAACAGAAGTTTGTCTCGAATATCTTTTTGTAAATTAGAAATAAGATTCTTTGAATATCATTGTCAAGCACTGGAAAAGAAATTTGAGCATACAAATGCTTATATCTACCAATAAAATCAGTCATTTTTTCTTTAACACCTTGTTTACAATGCATTAAATCAATCAAAGTAACTTTAGGACTTATATTGTTTTGAAATTGTTGAATGAAAGCATTTGCAAGTTGTTCAAAAGAAGTAATAGAATAAGAAGGCAACGAGCAATACCATTGTAGGGCTTTGTCTCTTAATGTTCTAGTGAACAGTTTTGCAAGCAACCTTTGGTCATCAGCAAAATCAGTACATATTGTTTGAAAGGTCTTAACATGTGTTAGAGGATCACCCTTACCATTATAAAGCTCCAAATGCGGGATTTCAACATGTTTAGGGGGAATAACTCGAACAATGTCAAGAGAAAGTGGGCTCGCAACATCAAATGTGGGCACACTAAACTTAGATTGATTCATAGAGGCAATTTGTTGCTGTAAAGAAGAGACAGTTTGTGCAAGATTGTTAATGGTCGCTTCAGTCGAAGAATTCATATTAGATGTGTTAGATTGTGATGGAGGTGTTATGTTATTGAAAGAAGGTAAAGAGTAAGGTGGTGGGACTCTATGATAATTAGTCATAGGAGATGATTGGACAGGAGGAACACTACAAGGAGGAATGGAATGGTTAAATGAATTGCCCCCTTGCGTCATGTTCATTTGTGGAGATATAATAGGGACATTCATTGAAGGAATGAATGAAGAAATCGGATTAAATGAAGGAAGAGGGTTAATTGAAGAAGAAGGGTTGCTCCCATGACTGGTGATCACAGGAGGAATGTCTTGTGTAGAAGTAGCCATTATGTTTGATGTAAAGGTAGGTATGCTAGCAATAGAAGTCATCAAAGGAATAGAATGATTGACTTGAGTAGGAGGTTGTGTATAACCCAAATTTTCAGCACAACTCTTCATAGGCATCACATTCGAATCCACAATGTGTGCAATACCATGCAAAATATCAATTCCATTCTTATCACTTTGAAGCATACGTTTTAGACCCTCAATTAAAGGAAGAGCTTGACTATCGGGGTATTCTTGAGACATCCACTGTCGAAAATCGTCAAATTGGTTATCCAATTTTGAAAGTTGTTCTACAGAAACCTCATGGAGAGCTTCTTCATCATTAGGAGGATTAGAGGAATTACCCATGTCCTCGTTAAAAAGGCTATTCAAATTAGGTTCCATCTCCTCAGTAGTTAAACCTTGGAAAGACTTAATTCTACGGCTTCGTCTAACGGGAATAGTGTAGGTAGGGCTTATTGTTGTAAAACTCATGCACTAGAGAGAGAGAGAAAGTTTTGAATTTAGAGGTAGCAATTTTCAGTAAAATCAGCCAATCTTCTGGATTTAAGCTGTTAAATGCAATCACGACAGTCTCCCGAAATTTCGGAAAAAATGTTCGGGACCGTGGCGCTCGGAGTGCAACACGGTCCTTGCAACTTTTTCTGAAATTTGCAGGGATGAAAGGTATGATGATTTTAGAGCTAATCTGAAAAAATTGAGTGATTTTACGATCTGTAGATAGGCCAAATTAAAGTTGCAATCTCAAAATTGAACCCTACCAAGATTGTCGAAAAATGCAAAAATTTGAATTTTGAAAAAGAGAGGGAAACTGAAATTTTGAATGTTATGATTTTAGAGGGAATGCCAAGAGCAATGCAAACTTTGAAATTTAAAAATTGACTCAATTTCACGCAAAATTCAATTTTGAAAGCGGAAATTAAAGTTGTTGTAATTAAGCACTTAATTTCAAAAGTCACAAATTGTAAGAATTTGAATAAAGCACTGAAATTTCGAATGAATGCAAATACACTTTTCAGATTTAGGATAGTAAGAACACAATTTTGACACAAAATTTCAGTTTCAATGATTTTTGAATGTTTAGAAGCCTTAATCCAAGCAATCACAAGACCAACTTTGACTGTAATTTTGAAAGTGTTAGATTTGATAAAATCAGCCAAAATTCTGGATTTTAGCAGGAAAATACAGTAAGATCTAGCTCCCGAAATTTTGGAAAAAATGTCGGGGACGATGGCGCTCGGAGTGCACACGGTCCTCGCAACTTTTTTCCAAATTTTCAGGGATGAAAGATATTGTGATTTTATTGCGGAATCCAAAGTTACAGCTGATTTGGAGATGTTTAGATTAGTGAAATTGTCGGACAAAGGTTGAATCAAGAGGGTTTCAAAAATTAGGGTTTTGACACTTAACCACTTAATTTTCAAAATTAAAGCATAGATATGAATTGATAATTTGTAATAGAAGGGCAGATCTGAAACAAGCATTAATAATTAAACACTTCACAAGTTTAATTACTTAAAAAGAAAATTTAGGGTTTTTATGCAATTAACCTCTAAAATTTTGCCAAAGATCAAACATGGAAATGTAATCAAGGAATCCAATTTTCAGATCTAACCATGAATAATCAGAAAGGATGTTCACGTCAGGTTCACCAAAATGTAAAGCGGAAAATCGCGATCGAACCCTAGTTGCTCTCCCCTCTTCCAACTCCGAGGAGAGAGAAGGGAGATTCACTAGGGTTGATGGTTTTCACTTAGGGGAGAGACTTTACATTCAAAAGAGGGGTTGAAACCCACAAGATCCAATCCCACACAATGCAAGATTGGATGCTAAATGTGTTTCAAGGGTTAAGAAAGCAAGGCTACCCTCTTTTGTAAAGAATGTGTATAGAAGAATTAAGCTAGGAATGCATAGAAAGTGACAAAGATTCGCTTATAAACTGAGATATGGATATAGGATGAAGCTGCGGACCTGGAATTAGCAGTAAAATGTCGATACGACGCTGTCCTGCAAATTTGAGCAAAAGTTGTCGAGATGATGGCGCCCAGCGCCACGGTCCTCCGAAAAATCCACGAAACGAAGGGGGATCTGTTCATCTCTGCACAAGGATTCCAGATCTTCAATTTCAGCCGCGTACCTGCAACCTACACACAGAAAAGCGAAGACGATTGGGGGGTTAGGGATTAGGGGTTTGCCTTTAGGTCAAACCCCGGTTTTGGAATTAACCAAGAAATGAGCAAGTGCTGTAAATGTAAATGACTGTAAAACAAGTACTAATACCTTGTTCTAAGGATGTTTGTATCCTTATGTGCGAAGGTATATATGTTGTATGTTTGTTGTAGTAGTATGTTGTATGTAGCATGTAGTATGTGATCTCCTCTTCAATGGTTGAATCCTTGTCTTGAATGCAACACTTAGCCTTGAATAGAGACTTGAAATGATCAATTGCTTGAAGGAATGCTTGAATGCTTGAATGCTTGAGTATAGTTTCCACGCCTTTTCCATCATATCGAATGAAAGAGGAAAATGTCATTTATATACTTGTCAATTAGGGCTGATAGACTGATTTTCCCGACCTTAGGCCGACCAGGAAAGATAATTTTCCAATTTGCAAACATAAAGACTCGAAGTCCAAAAGAGACTGGGCCCAAAATAGGACCCAGGGACCAGGGCGCTGGGCGCTCTAGTCCCACCTCCCGGGACAACAGGGTGCAAGGAGGTTCAGGCCAGGGTACTTGAAAAATGCAGTTTTCAGTGTCATAATCAGGTTTCGGGGTCTCCATTCAGGTTGCGTGTTACGTCACCATCGTGAAGACCAAAATGCAGTCAAAATTGCAAGTGTCACAATTTTAGGACGCTACACTACTTTTAACTTCATGCCATGCCTGTCCCTTGGGCCCATCGGCCTTTTCGCTACTTTGCAATGACTAACTTGCTAGCATCTTATCTTCACGAATTCACGCGAGCCGTTAGATCTCAAGAAATTGCTCATTGTTTACTCTTTTTATGACAACCTTGCCTGGACCCACTGCACATCACCAACTCAGTGCCTTGTCACTGCCATGTCATCACCAACTGGGGTTACCACATTTACTACCACTCTTAGCGGGACCCTCCACCTTTTCACTATTTCGATGAAGGTATAGCTCATGCATCTCCCAGCCATGAAACAACAAGAAGCCATTGATCTTTTTCCAACCTGATCATTCTTTAACCAAAGAAGACCACTTATACCCGCCAAAACCTTTCGCCACTTTGTGAAGGTTAAAACACGTTCAGCTTGATCTCACGAAACCATGTTGTCCGTCCAATCAGATGAAACTTGATCGATGTTTAGCTTTGGTCCAAACCTATATGTCGGGTCCACATTCACCTTTTGCTACTTCGTAGAAACTAAGTTTCAAGCACTTTTTGGTCACGAATCAACACGGGTCGTCAAATCAACAAAAAATCACATGATACTTATAAGGCCCAACGGACATTAGAAAAGGCAGATTAAAAGCGAACAAGAATAAAATATTTAAAGGGACCGCCTAGGTAAATGACAAGGGGAGAACACTTTTATGATAAATGGACCCATCGCTTAAGTGAATAGTATAGTAACGCCAAATTAGAAACCAAAAGGGCTTTTCTCAGGTATTATTTTTTTTATATCGATGATAATTATTACATTTTTTTATAAAAATGGTCATCGTCAAAATTACGACGAATACCAAGCTTTCGACCGACGACTTCTTTAACTGTCGATAGAGTCCATTGGATTGTCGAATTTTTGACGGGCATGGCATCATCGACCAATCCGATGCCAAGTTTTCGACGGTGGATTTTGTCGACACTCCAACGAAAATTCGTCAAAACGACCGTCGGAAATCAGCTCTAAATGTACTAGTGCCTTTTCTTATCAGAAAAAAGCCACCCATGACATATTCTCTATTCTTACTCTGCAAATAGCTAGCAAAGTGTTTGAGGAAGGAGCTCACAAGGAACTAAAAGAAGGATCTATTCGAGTAAGGAGTGATAGCCAGTCATCTCTGCAATGACATGGAAGCTGCAATGCCTTCTCAACATATTATGTTTTCCCTTAAGCTCCTCTTTCCACTTCCTCTGATCTGAGGCATAAAGGTTGGAGATCTTCTTCTAGTTTGGGGGTGATTTTACTTATTGCTAGGATTTGGTTTCCTTTCTAAGAAGGGAAACACTGTATAAAACAAAATGGGCATCTCAAAGTCCATCTGAAGGTGTCAAGGTGATAATGACACGGCTCAAGCATTTTTGTTTCTATCGATAATCACATTGAGACATGACGTAGGAATGTTTCTTAATATATATATTTTTTAATTCAATAGATTTTTGTGATTTGAATGATAAGCTATCCACAGGTAGTTATGTTTTTCCTTTATTTGGAGTTGTTAGCTAGATGAGTAAGAAAAAAACTCTAGTTACGTTGCCCACTATAAAATTAGAGTACATGTCTACAAAAAATTTATATGATGAGGAAATATGGTTATACATATTGTATTCATGTATTATATTTGAGTATGAACAAATTAGAATTATCTATAAGAATCAAAATTTCATCTATTTGGTAATTTTTTTTTTTTAATTTAATGCCTAGTAAACTTTTTAACGTGACCAGCTACATTGGCATGACACGCCCTTCGGCAATATGTGAAACTTTTTTGACCTGCAACTATGAACCGATGAGGCCACAATGGGGGACCTCATCCCTACACTTCACTTGTTCAAACCTGTGAGCACAATGACCCAACGAAGACACAAGGCTTGCGAACATAATGGCCCTATAGGGGTTTTAACATTAGTGACCGCTTCACCAACAAAGTGATTTATCCACGAAACTACATGTCATTTAACCGTGAAGCCATTTTACCTATCGAAGTAGAATTTCCATCCCTAAGAGTCTCTCTAAAAAACATAATCTCAGATGAAAACTATAGAGTAGCATGTTTGCAAGAATTAGAATTCCTAGATGAAAAATGACAAAGCGCTCTAAACCATTTACAAGGCTACCAAAATAGAATGAGAAGAAGATACAACAAACAAGTCAAGACACGTTGCTTCAAAATAGAAGATATCATTCTTAAAGAAAATCAAATAAACGTTGTTGAACGTGAAAAACTAGGAAAGTTTGAACCTAACTGGTTAGGTCCGTTTGTCATAACGAAAGTAATTAGAAATGGCGCTTATCATTTGCAAACAATGGAAGGAGATTCACTCCCTGATCCCATCAATAATATGCACCTAAAAAGATATTACATCTAAGGGTGGGTTCATTTCAATTTCTAGTACTGCATTTGCATATTTCTTTACCGCATTGAATTATCTCTTTCTCATATAGTTGCATCAATAAAACATGGTGATTGTCCGAGTCATTCACCTGTCTGTATTGAAAAGAGCGAAGGTTGTCTCATTTCCTAGATACCCGTTCATGAAGTCTTAAGGAGGTCTTTAGTCATTCATCTTTGTTGGTGTAAATAAATATTCATTTTGGATATTATTACACTTACTTAAGTTAACTTAGGATAATGCATCTCTTCATAGTTTGGATTTGAGACACTTAGGGAAGTGTGCACATAGGGATAGAGCTTGTAGGAGAAATTCCACCTTTTGTGGTCTTATTTTGCTGTTACACTCCACATTCGGTGGGTCATCCACCTCTTGTGGAATATTATATTATTTCTCCTACCTACCCTTAGTATTTTTTACCTACCCTTGTTTCTCATTGAGCCACGTGTCATATTTGTGTGCTCATACATCCATATGGCCTTGCCTATATAAGCAGGCCTCTATTCATTGTATTGGTCAATCCAGTTGATCATTTTGCATATTGATGAGAATATAGTTTGTTCTTGTCATTCTATTGTCTCTTTTATGCTTTTCATTGTGCCCTTGATCTTGGCAAAATCCTACATGGTATTAGAGCTATTGGGGCTTCATTGATTGGTTTTTGGAGACATCGTGGAAGGCTTCTATTTTTGGATTTGGGGATGTTCATTTTTTGAGGGCTTCATACAACGATTTGGACATCACTGTTGAATCCGGGAGGCCATTTCCATAAATTTTGACTATAAAGTCGACCTATTTTGGTGAGAAATTTTTTTTTTCCCCATTTTGGCTATTATCGTATGGATTTCGAAATTTAAAAAAAAAAAAATTATTTTTCAAATTTTTTTTGAAAAATCAAAAAAAGGCGATCAAAAATCAAAAAATAAAAAAAAATCAAAAAGTGTTTTTTGGGGGTCCGTAGAGCCCCCTCCGCTGTACGTGTGTTGCAGGGATCGTAGGTGTACCTGTCCATGCCGCCACGTCGTGTACCCGCAGATCGCCACGTCGTCGCGTTGTGTACCTACCGGCCGCCTCGGTACCCTCCCACCAACCACTTTACTTGCACACCATCGAGCTCCGTGCCGCCGATCTTCACCCTCCGTGTCGGCCGCTACCTCTTCTCCAACGATCGCAGCCCCCTCCCACCGGCCGGGACACAGACTCTACCGACAAAGACCTTCGGCGACCGCCTAGACACCTCTGACCGCCATGCAGACGCCCAGTCACCTACCAGGACCCCACCACATGGCTCACACAAGGACATCTATACGCCACATCACCCACGCCGCACAAACCTCTGTAGGCACTGTCAGATTGCCACGTCATTCATACGACCTGCACAGTCACCTGCCCAGTCAGCAGTCCATACAGTACGGACGCCCAGTCAGCAGGGAGGCAAAGTTTTCACGATGGTCATATGGCCATCAAATTTAACATAGTGAATTTCTGACATCAGCACCACATCAGCACTTTTTGAAATTTTTTTGACCCCTCTCCATTGGGCTTTTTAGTTTTGCAGTCCAACTTTGAAAGGCCATATCTTGCTCATTTTTGCTCCTTTTTTGGTGCAATTTTTTTTGAAATGGGTTAAAATTTCATGATCTTCGCAGTGGTGTGGTTATTTTCTAATTTTGGTGCATAGGTTTTTTGGAATTTTTGGATTCTCTTAGCTGTACCTGTCCAATCCTCAATTTTGCAACTTCAAAGGCCTCGTTTGAGCTCATACGACCTCCTTTTCAGGTGCCATTTTTTTTAAAGTGCTTATTTTTTCATCTATTTTCATAATCTATGACCAGATTTTAAAGATTTTGAGTGGAAATTGTACTTTTAGATATTGGTCTTATTTGGCTTATTAGGTACTTGTAAATTGCCTGGATCTTAGTTAGATCTCTTGCATTATCAGCTTGAGACTCTTTTGGCCTTATTAAGGCAGTTGTAAAATTGTAAATCAGAAGTCCACTTTGCCATTTTTTGCAAGTGGCCCATTGTATACGTACTACTTATAAAGTGCCAAAATCATCACATTTGGGGGGGGGGGTTCTTTGATTGAGTGAATTTGGGGGGGTGTCATGTGTGATTGTGCCTCTCTTTGTGATTTTTCTATTTTTGTTGCAATGAGTCCTAACAAATTTCCACCTTTAACTCCACATAATTATGCATCAGGGAAAATTAAAGTATGGAGTAAATTAATGGAAAAGGGTCTCACACACTACATAGATGGAACAATAACATCACCACCTGATCCTAAGGCTGATTCAAATGCTCAATTAGAATGGCTCACAAAGAATTGCATGGCTCTTGGAACTTTACGCAAGTATGTATCAGATGACCTCATTTTTCACATTGAGAAGTGTAAAACAATCGAAGAGGCTTGGGATATGTTTCAAAAATTGTATGGACAAGTTGATGAAATCAAAGGCTATTAGATTGACAATGAGCTCACCAACTTGGATCCCAAGAGTTTTGATACAATCCAAGATTATGTCACCAAAGCAAATGAGCTACGAGCAAAGCTTAAGGATTGTGGAATTGACAAAAAGGATGCTTAGTTGATATTCAACTTGTTGGATAAGCTTGCACCAGAGCATTTGTGTCTAGCTTCCAAACTCATCGTTTGACAATGGGGAGTTCTTATGTTATGCCTTCATTTGATGCTTTCACAGAAATGTTGATATTGGAACAATCTAAGTTGTTGAACATGGGTTTTCTCAAGTCTTCAAAGTCCAAGGCTTTGGTAGCAAATCAAGGAAATCAAGGAAGTCAAAGAAAAGATTCCAATAAGAAGAAGAAGCAATCTAAGTCTAAGCCACACCAGGAAAAAGGACAATCATCCTCTCCATCACAAGGTGATTTTTCATCCTCTTCCAAGAAGGGGACACCACCTAAGAAGGATAAACCAACTTGTGCATATTGCAAGAAGTATGGTCATGATGAGCATCGATGCCATGCAAAACAAGTTGATGAGTCAACAAATCTTCTCAAGAAAAACAACATCAACTTTCCATCCGCCTACACAAAGAAGGATTCATCTCCTTCCTCTTCCTCACAGTCTAAGGGAAAAGGGCAAGCATTTGTGGCTACAACAGGTTCTTCACAGCAATGGATACTTGACTCAGGTGCCTCATATCACATGGGTTCTACAAGGGAGCAGTTTTCTTCATTGGAGCCATCTAAGGTACCTCACATTTACATAGGTGATGACACACAAGTAGAGGTTGAAGGGAAAGGTTTAGTTGACATGGATGATGGAACATTTGAGAATGTTCTCTATGTTCCTAACTTGTCTACCAACCTTCTCTCCATCTACCAAATCACTCACTATGGGAATGGGAAAAAGGTTGAGTTTACACCAGATTCAGTTGTGGTAAAGGAACTTGATGATGATGCCTTGGTAGCAGTGGGACAAGTCAATGACAACTCAAGGCTTTATTCATTCTCCCACTTTGTGCCAAGTTCACCTTCTAGGGCCTTGCTTAGTCATTCAAATTCAGAAAGTAAGCTATGGCATGAGCGGTTTGGTCACCTCAACTACCGCTATCTTCAGTAGCTCAGCACTAAAGACATGGTCACAAGTCTACCTCGAATCAGTTTTTTAGAGGGTGTATGTTCAGGTTGTTCCATGGGCAAGCATCCCGAAGAGAAGTTTGATAAAGGGAAAGCTTGGAGAGCTTTGGAAGTTCTTCAACTTGTTCATAGCAATGTAGCAGGTCCATTTCCAACACCTTCATTTAGTAAGGCCCGCTATGTTCTTACCTTCATTGATGACTACTCTCGCTTCACTTGGGTCTACTTTCTCATTCATAAGAGTGAAGTATTTGATAGATTTCAGGACTTCAAGACTCGTGTGGAGAACAAATCAGGGAAAGTGGTCAAGATTCTTCGCACAGATAATGGAAGGGAATATGTGAACAAAAGACTTGAGGATTTTTGTACATTTGAGGGGATTGATCTTCAGCATTCTGTAGCATACACTCCACAACAGAATGGGGTTGTAGAACGCAAGAATAGAACTCTCAAAGAAATGGATAGTTGTATGATACATGCACGTTCTCTTGATCCTGCCTTTTGGGCAGAGGCTATCAGTTGTGCCACACACATCTAGAATCGGGTTCCTCACAAAGCTTTGCAAGGTATTAGTCCTTTTGAAGCTTGGGCTGGTAGGAAACCGATTGTGAGACATTTCAGAGTCTTTGGGTGTCCAGCATGGGCTTGTATACCTCCACAGAAACGCAAGGCATTGGAACCACAGAGTCGGCCTTGCATATTTGTTGGATATCCTGAGGGTGTTAAGGCATACAGATTGATGGATCCAGAGAGACATCAGGTGTTCATTGAGAGGAGTGTTCACTTTGAGGAAAGCTCTCCTAGCTTAGCCTCTCTACCTCCTCCACCTTCCTCCATTGTGGATAGTGATGTTAGTGATTCAGATGATGAGACTCCCTCAACTCTGACTCACAGGGTCCACTTGCAGTTGAGGAGCCTCGTTCTCCACCTCCACCTAGACCTCATTGGGCTCGATAGACACTTGAGTTCGTGGGTTCTCTTGTTGGGGATCCTTTAGATACACAAAGAACTCGATCACAACATCAGGATCTTCCACATGCATTCATTGCTACCGCTTCTGATCCACAAACATTTAGGGAAGCATTAGGGGTTCCTGAATGGGACCAAGCTATGGAGGAAGAGTATAGTTCCTTGATGAGGAACAACACATGGGATTTAGTCCATCTCCCTAAGGGGAGAAAGATGGTTCAATGTAAGTGGATCTATCAGACCAAGTTTGCAGCAGATGGTAGTGTGGATGAGTATAAGGCTCGGCTTGTTGTGAAAGGTTTCTCGCAGGTTGCAGGTGTTGACTATACTGAGACCTTTGCACCCGTAGCCAAGATGAACTCCATTCGTTTGACACTTGCTATTGCTATAGCTCATGGTTGGGCTGTACATCAGATGGATGTGAAGAGTGCTTTTCTTCATGGTGATCTTGATGAGGAGATTTATATGGAGCAGCCACAGGGTTTCATCCAGGATACTTCCTTGGTTTGTCGACTAAGGAAATCTCTCTATGGCCTTAAGTAGGCCCCCAAGGCTTGGTATGCCAAGATGGATTCCTTTCTTCTCTCCGCAGGGTTCACTAGGTGTCATTCCGATCCGAATGTCTACATTTTGCGACAAGATGACTCTCACTTGATACTTGTGCTCTATGTTGATGACTTGATCATCATAGGGAGTACTCTATCCATCATTAGCAGGGTCAAATCTACTTTGCATGACAGATTTGCTATGACTGACTTGGGTCTTTTGCACTACTTTCTCGGGATAGAGATTTCACAGTCACCTTCCGGGATTACACTATCGCAGCCCAAGTATGCTCTTGACCTACTTGCACGCTTTCATATGGCTGATTGTAAGCCTGCACCAACTCCCTTTCTTTCACGAGTCAAGCTTGAGGCTCAGTGTTCTTCTCCACCAGTTGATGCCACTTTGTATCGTCAGCTTGTGGGTAGTCTCATCTACTTGACTCATACACGCCCTAATATTTCATTTGCAGTTGGCATGGTTTCTCGCTTCATGCAGGAACCACATGAGCTTCATTGGAAAACCGCCAAACGCATCCTTCATTACATCCAAGGTACACATCACTATGGGATTCACTATGCAGTAGGCACAGGACTTCTCTTGGTTGGTTACACAGACTCCGATTGGGTTGGCGATCTTGGTGATCATAACTCTACTTCTGGTTACAGTTTTCACCTTGGTTCGAGCCCCATTTGTTGGCAGAGCAAGAAGCAATATGCTATTTCTCTCTCTTCGACTGAGGCTGAGTATCAAGGCACTGTTAACGCAGTGACTGAGACCATTTGGCTCTAGCAGATTCTCACAGAGTTTGGTTTCACCTCTCCACGGTCGATAGTTCTACATTGCGACAATCAGAGTGCTATTGCAATCTCGAAGAACCCGGTCCAGCACCAGCGGACCAAACACATCGAGATTCATATGCACTATATCTGAGAGCTCATCCAGGAGCAGGTCATTGATTTGCAGTATTGTCCTACAGCAGAGCAGGTTGCTGACATATTCACCAAACCTTTCACCGAGAGTAAGTTCTAGCAGTTGCGAGCTCTCTTAGGGGTGCGGGATGTGTCATTAGGGGGGGTCAGCTGACTTCTCCTTCCTCTCTTATGGGGGGGACTTTTTCCTCTTTGAGGTTTTTTCCTTCTTCTTTGAGAGTCTTTTGTACATTCATATCTCTTTTGGGGGGGAGTTTTTTCCCACTAGGTTTTCTCCCTTTCTCCGTTTGTGAGAGATTGCATTGCATAGTTTTGCTTGCATTTGCATATTGTACATGGGTACCTATCATGGCCTAGTAGCTGGGACATATCTTGCATTGTGGACTTGAGTCTTCATTCCCCTAAGTTGCACTTAAAGGGGGGTGTTGGTGTAAATAAATATTCATTTTGGATATTATTACACTTACTTAAGTTAACTTAGGATAATGCATCTCTTCATAGTTTGGATTTGAGACACTTAGGGAAGTGTGCACATAGGGATAGAGCTTGTAGGAGAAATTCCACCTTTTGTGGTCTTATTGTGTTGTTACACTCCACATTCAGTGGGTCATCCACCTCTTGTGGTATATTATATTATTTCTCCTACCTACCCTTAGTATTTCTTACCTACCCTTGTTTCTCATTGAGCCACATGTCATATTTGTGTGCTCATATATCCATATGGCCTTGCCTATATAAGCAGGCCTCTATTCATTGTATTGGTTAATCCAGTTGATCATTTTGCATATTGATGAGAATATAGTTTGTTCTTGTCATTCTATTGTCTCTTTTATGTTTTTCATTGTGCCCTTGATCTTGGCAAAATTCTACAATCTTCAACGTCACATTGTGATTAAGCTTTATCCTTGGTTGGGTAGAGGTTTCCTTATCAAGTCTTATTACCCAAAATCTATCAATTGATATATCTCACACATTAGTCAAAAACTCTAAGTCATTACAGATACCTAGTTGATCATATGGCTAGTGAAAATTCCAATATTCTGCTTCAGCGCCGCTGTAATTGTCATACCCAAGTAGGTTTCATTACTTACAAGTCAAGGCAAGAAAATGACAAAAGAAAAAAAAAATGCTATGCCATTATCCATCTCAAGGCAGAATACACAAAAAAATGATATATTACTGAAATATCACGCATACAAGTGCAAAAAAAGCTTGACTATGGGAACATGTGAATAACTCCATCAGGGCTATGGACGCCTGTTCACAATAGAGCAATATTTGAGAGATTACAGTGCATAACCTCGTCGGAGCTCTAAAAGCTTGCTGACAACGAGGCAATGCTTTTGAAGACAGAATAACTCATGTAGCTAGCCACTAGGATTCCAAGGGTCTTTGATGGTTATAAGAGTAAGAATAAACTCAATTGCACACACATGGGCAAAAGAAAGATCAAAGTTTCAAGAATTGATGGAGAAGTTTTTCGCACCTCCATTGATAAATCTTGGTTACAAGGAGTGTTACATTGGATGGTCAAAGTCTTTTTGAGAATGGATTGAACTCATATCTCTGAAATGATTCACACCTTTAATCCAATTAGTGCATTTCAGAATGCAAGACACACACACTCATCCTTGTTTGAATAGGGACTGCATTTTTGTCATGCATCCTACATTAGCATAATTTATATTGAAAATTCATTGTCCCCTCATAATTTTATCACTATAGGTCTGCAACTTGGGGGCATAATTGAAAAAATTCTAAAAATCAGATAAAAGTCTTGAAAAAAAAAAAAAAATGATCACTGAAAAAATTCTAAACATCAGATAAAAGTCACTAAAAAAATTCTAAATATCAAATAAAAGTCCTGAAAAATACTAAACATTCATAAAAATGATCTTGAAAAAATCCAAAACATACAGAAAAGGTCCAAAATCCAATCCAAAAAACAATCAATATCAATCTACAAAATCTAAAAACATTCAAATATCAATTTAAAACTTGCAATAAATTGTCTCACAAGAATCAAACACCCCAGTAGATGTCCAACAAACACTTCACATGAAGTTAAACAAAAGATACAGCTATCTTGTCAAAACATCTTCAATCAAACTGATCAACGATCTAATCTATCGATCTATCAAACTATCAACGTGGTCAACATCTTGTCTTAAACAGAATCGGTGCACTCGAAACCGAATAGATCAGTCTTATACGGGGTCCAAAACTTATGAAACTAGACATTATCAAAATCTAATCAAACATATAAAATCAAAGGTACAGTCAGTCTAACTATTAAGTTTTGTTTGTTTTTGGTTGACTCCTTTTTATCAAATTGGTGAAGATCGTCACTTTTAGCTACTCAAGGATGTCCAAAAGTGACTAGAGAAGCCATGATGGGCATGATCCTTTTCTTTGTTTGTTGTTTGTGGTTTGAACCAATGAAGTTCTGGGGCAATTGCTCTAGTGGGTGTCTGTGATAGGAGCATTCAGCTTGTGAATGCCACACATACCTCGACCCCTAGTGTAATTCCTAGAATGGAGTGTTCATTCCTTGTCTATTACATGTTTGTTTTTTTGCAATGAGATATCTATACATCCTGGTTACTCATACCCTGGTGTAATAAGCTCCATTGTTATACAATAAGGCTCAATGATGATAATGTATTGCGGTACAAATACAACAATGAAGACTTTCTCATCAAAATTTCTATCAAATCATCCATTATAACATCAAAATCCAGAATAAAAAAAGATTGATTCAGTTGATTGATCATTCTACGTCTAACAACTAACAATTATTTCAAGGTCTTGAACACATATTTTGACACACAAAAATAAACATCTCACATTTTCATAATCATTCCAAATGATAGTCCATTGCATTATAATAAGATTTTCATCAACCATTATGCATCACAACATATAGCTACATCAAATCCGTGCATGATATCACATTCATAAAGAATTTATCATCACAATAAAGAAACATTATACTATGAAGTTCACCATCAAAAGTTCATCAAGAAAGCATATCATATAGAAATGTGTCAAAATACATCGTATCTACAACATCAACATCAATATCCAATCTCTCAACCTATATTGTCTCTATCAATAGGTGCATCTCGACTAACTCTAGCCTATCTCAATGACACTCTAGGTGGACCCATCACTCCTCCACTACTAGTCTGTCGAGAGGTAGATCGACTTGATCTTCTCCCCATAAAAGCACTAAAACTAGGTTCCCTCTGACCCTAGGGAATAGCTCTCTCATAAGCCTACCGATAATAAATAGCCTCTTGTGCATCAACAAAATATCTATCTACCTGGCTACGAGCCTCCGTCACCAGCCCAAATAACTGATCATATGCATCCATGGTGATCTGAGTTCTCCTAACTGCCTCATCCCCCTCCCTCTATAATTGATCTCTCTCAGCAGCTATCTGATCACTCTCTGTAGTCAACTCCTCCATCGTATGCTGATACTTATCCCTATCCTCCATCCGTCATTGTCGCAAAGTAGAAACCAAGTCCTCTAAACACCTAAGTCGGTCTCTCAATCCCTCCTCATCTCCTCTCTCCACACCTATAGACTCTGAAGCCTGGGGCATCTCCACATCATAACCATCATCCCCACCCTCATATCCATCACTGATCAATGACCTTGATCCTAACTCATCACCCTCATCAGAATTGCTCATGGATACTGTCTCTCCACCAATATCCACATCCTCCCTATCACTATCCACCTGCCCTGCAACCACTGCTGTCAGATCTATACCTTCTCCACCTTTACCATCTCCACCTCTACCTCTGCCACCCCTACCACCTCCATCTCCACCTACTCCACCTCTCCCTCTCCCCCTAGGACCCTTGCGATGTCTAATTTGCGAAGCACCAATTGGAACTGTCAAATTTGTCAAAGGTATAGGCCGGTGTTGTATCCACCATACACTATACTACGTTGTAGACCTTGGATCCACTACACCAAGATGCCATCCCTACAAAATAGTAGCAAGAGCATAAAACTCAGCAATAGCAACATGAGGTTGCACACAAGCACCCCAATCACCAACCTCTTGAGTAGTGTGAGCAAAATAAGTTGTCACGTCTGGAATACCCTGTACTTCCCTGAACTGTCTGAGTACACAACCAATAAAATGCATATCAATAACCTTGTGGCTACCCACATCTTGACCAATAAGATATCTTTGTTGTCGGCAAAAAGGAAGATGTTGACCATCATTAGTCCAACCGGGGCAAGTAAGATAAGGTCTCCATGAGAAATACTATAGGATATCAATCTAATGACACCAATACAAGATGTTACCTAATGCCCTATGCCTCACACCGATAGTATACCCAAAAGCATATGGTTGATCTGGCTCTAAATCCATATGTAACACAGGATGGAAGATAGCTATGTGCTCCCAAGCCCATGTCTAGAGCAAAGTAATACCACATCCAACTGATTTCTGTTGCAAGTAAACAATCCCATACATCTGATGATACAAAGTCGCAAGAAGACAAGGACCCCAAGCAAACACATGTCTGTCAATAATCATATCATGTATGACACGTCCCCATCCAATAGGAAAACCATGGGTGTGCCTATCAGGTATCAATAATCCAGCAATAGTACAAGCAAGCACAATGGTGAGATCATCATAATCAAAATCATCCCAACGAATCTCGTAACAACCACGGATATGTAGATCTTTCTCCTCACACTCGAATAGGGTACAGAAAACAGAGATACCATCATGACGATCAAAAGTAACTCATCTACCAAATATCAAAATGTGTAAAATACGCCACACATCCTGAAGTGTGATGGATGCCTCACCAATCGGTAGATGAAAAGAACATGTCTTTGAATGTCACCACTCAATCAAAGCAGTAATCATGGCCCTGTTGGTCGTAACCTCAAGCAAATGCGTTATATAATACAATCCAACCTATCGTAACAAAGAGGTATACTCTAGATCCAACTCATGATGTCGATCAAGACCATCTGGTCTTGTCTGCCTAGCAAGTAGTACTGGATAATGCACTTGCATTTGGAAAATATAAAAATAAGTCAGCTACATCATCAAAACTGTTAAGACACGTAAATAAAAAGAAAAACATATCTTATTATCAAAAGTGAAATACTTATTTCAACTGTGAAGTAAATTTCTTAAATGTGGCATACTTATGCCAATTGCGAATCAAAATTAACATATGCGATACAATTTTATCAAATGCGGCATAAAATATCAAATGTGAAGCATTTACATTAATTGCGACATGATTAAATAAATTGTTGTAATATCGACAGTCAATTGCCACATTCATAACAGATTGCATACCAAAAAATGATTAAAAATTACACAAAATACAGATAGAAACAAGCAGAAAATCATGCAACTCACCATGCCACCAGTGTCGGGAGGTCTCTGATATGACCACACTTGCTCGGATAAATGCAATCTCACTCTATGACCTGCCATTTCTCTCCAAGGACGCCAAAAGCATAAATTTCTCTAAGCAATTCTTTTAAAACAAAACAATGCAAATGAGCCCAAATCAATACCAATCTTCATTTTATAAGCTTAAAATTAGGGTTTCTCAACATAACGCTTGTGGACCCCTCCAGCTTCAACGCAGTTGTACACATAGAAAATGAGATCGAAACCATTTCAAACTTCATATTATCACTATCTAACACATTTTCGAAAAACTAGTCTTCTTTCCAAAAAATTTCGACCACTTTTTCTGAGGGGGCATTATACCCTAGCGTCATCGGGGCATATTGGGGCAATTTTTCTTTTCATTTTCTTTGAAACAACATCATTTCAACATTGTCTCAAAGAGGGGCAAATGTAGACACCTAACAATCTCTCATTAATTCTACACTAATTATTCGTCTATTTAATTAAGTAATTCTTTTATTATTTGATTAAATAAACTATTTATTCTAATCATCACCCTTCAACACTCCTAATTATTCTATTTCTATTCTCAAATCATTTTAATCAGTTAAGCATATCTCAATTATTAATTAAATATCAATTATTTAATTAATTACAACCTTTTCCTTAGTTAAATAATCTTTATTACTTAATTAATTCTATTTCCTAAGTTTAAATAATTTCATTTAAATTATTTAAATTAATTAATTAAATTACTCCATTTCCCCAAATTATAATTCCAATTAATTCCATCTAATTTCATCTCATTTTCCCCAAATTCGAATTTTAATTAAGTTCATCTAATTCCAAATCATCAAATTCACATTTTCCCCAAATCTGAATTTCAGTTAATTTTATGTGCATTTCAGCATTCGAATGACCAAATTTAAATTCAAATTGAAAATGAAAAATCAAATTCAAATTGAAAATAAAAAATCAAATTCAATTTCAAATTCCTACAACACATGCTAAAATCGGAACTAATTGATCAAATCAATTGTCTAATCAATTTAACTCAGTTAACTCATCAATCATCTTTTTAAACTCAAAATCGGCATTTTATGAGTAGTCCATCAATTCAATCTTCTAATCCATCAATTCAATCATCTCCCTAGTCTATTCAGTTCACTAATCAATCAAGTGAGTTTACTAATCCATCTATTCAGTTCACTCTCAAATCAATTTAGTTGACTACTCAATCAAATGAGTTAAAAAATCAATCAACTCCATTAACTAATCAATCAATTTCAGTTGTCTCCCAATCAACACTTGAGTTCAAATTCTCACCTCCTTTGTGTTTAAAATCTATAAATTCAACCTATTTTCTCAATTCAGTCTAGAATCACAATTCAAAGTCTTCAAAGTATTTATATGCAAGAAATTGGTGCAATACTAGAGAGCCACCAACCACTCAAATTGGAGAAGCACAATGGAAGCAAAGATGCAGAATGAGGGAGTTTCTATTTGAATGCAATTCTCATTTCCTGTATTGAATTTCATTGATTATGTTTGATGTTTGTTAATTAGTTGAGAATTGGTGATTCGTTCTTATTTGCTAATCAGCTTAATACATATGACATTCAGTCATAAAAATAGTTAGGATAAGGAATGTCATTCACTTTCAATCATAAGTCTTGATTAAATGTATTTAATTATGTAGATGATAAATACTTTATGATCTCCAAATTACTAGGTAGAATATTATTTATTCTTTCAGATTATTTGTGATATTATGTAATAATACATTGAATAGGGAGGTTACATAAAAAAGGTTTCAAATTTGAGATTTACAAAGCATCTTCCTAATTTGGTAGTTATGATGTACAAATATTGGATGCCCTCATAGAGCACCTAAGATTAAGACCTTCATTAATTTGATCATTATGATAGAATATATAATATATATGATGTGTGAGAGTATTTACATACCATTCTCATATGTTCAAATGCATGACCATAGGGGCTAAGTATTTTCACCATGGTTCATAGTCACTCATGGTTTTTGATACCACTTTAATGGTCTCTAGTTTCTAATATTTATATATATTGATAGTAGATCGAAGGAGTTATTTTTAGGTACTCATATGTGTTGGGAATACTTCTTGTATACTTTACATAACATGAAGTAGTTTTATTATGTAAATTAAATAAATATTTATTTGAGGTGTATCTAGGAGATGTCTTTAGCCACATTATATATTTATTTGGAGCCACTTGTAAAGTTGCATGTAACATTGCATTTGTTATTTTATGTGTGGGACACATGGAAAAATTAATTATTAATAGGAGAAAATTATTTAATATTTGTATCAAAAAGTAAATGAAGGGTTAATGGTTTTGTGAACTCATAGTTTTGAGGCACATGGTTTTATTTGACCACATGGTTGTATTTCGTATGAGCTTGAAGGTATATAATCAAAAGACATCTTTAGTGGTTAAGGTTGATTGGATGAGTGGGTTGTCATTGCATTGAGTCTTCTTCTAAGGAGTGCATATATGAAGCATTGCATGTGATGTGTTGATTCATGCATGGACATGGACACGGACACATGTAGAGTGCATTGGACAGACTTGATGTTTCATAAGCATTCATGAAACTCTGAAAGTGCATTGTAATTTGTTTTATTGCTAAATAATACATGGATTGTGGATGCTTTTGGAGACTGGATTTTTCCCTTTTGAGAGTTTTTCCTAGGGTATATCTTTTCTTATCTTTTGCCTTGTCTATTTGATCTATACATTATGGTTTTATGTAATATTGTGTGCATGATTTTCTCTCATGAAGTTATGATTTTAAAACATTCTAGATATTGCATGCTAAGTATATCATAATACATTAAAAATTCGCATAAAATGATTTATTATGTGAACCTACATATTAACAATTTCATTTTACAGGACTTAATTAAAAAAATGAACTTATAGAATATTTATTAAATATTTTATATAAATTTGATAATTCGTACAAAGAAAAAAATAATCAAGAATTTATTATAATCATATTTAGAAAGATTTATGATCTTATAATATTGCATCCCTAATCATTTCTTCCACCTTTAGCAACCTACTTTTTCCATGACATAAAGTGTCCTTACATTAAAACACTAAAATTTTACTAATGACCTTTACGAGGTGATTGCATTTCATTTTAACATTCTCAAATTTATTAGTTTTCTCTTTTTGTGTGGATCTATAATAGAAATGTTTATGTCATATTTATTTTTTATGTTGAATTTTGACAAGTGATAGCCTACATGTGACAAAATTGCATATTTTTTAAATCATATTCAAATAAGTACTATCCTACCATAACACAAGTGACCTTTCAAATATCTTTATATATCTATTCTATTAGTGTGGAACAGTTGACCTCAATAAAAATAGGTAGATTATAAGTTCATTATTTTCTATGGTTCATTTTTAGTCAAAATAAAATAAAATAGAATAAAAAAAGTAGATTCTAAGTTTATTATTTTTAGGATGGTTTAAATTGTATACATTAAGCTTTAATTTTTAGGTTTAAAAGTGTTACAGACTCAGAGTTGAGTGACATTCTCTAGATTTTCTTTATTATCTTTTCTGTTTCCTATTTTTTGTTTGCAAAGATCATCTCTAATCTTGTTGTTTCTCCTAACTTGGATAAATCAAACATATCAAACTTAATATATAATTGATATAACTTTACTATGTAACTCTATTTTTTATTTGTGTTATACTCTAATATTAGATTAATATATAATTGATATAACTTTACTATGTAACTCTTTTTTTGTTAGATTAATATCAATTTTTGCTACGCAAATCATTTGCTAGTCATACTACACATATGTACTGTCTGGTTTTTAATAGGGAACAATTTTAATTCAGGGTGCTCTTTTAAATTACTTGTATGGTCAATGGGCCTTTGGTCTACTAATGAAGTTGAATGCCTCCAAATGAGCCCACCAGGGATCAAGTCTTGCTGAGTGCAAGGCTCCGACATCATAAGGGATGAAGTCGAGATCATGCCTCTGACGAATTTGACTATACCAAAAGATTTGCTATTATATATATAATTTGATCAGGCTCATGTGACTCCATCAAAAGGCCATGTGAGATATTATTTAATGCAGTGTGTGGGGGCCACTTTTTTGGTTAATCCAACTCAATGACATATTTTATGTCACCATCTTTTATGTCCCTTTCGAATGTCCTGAACGAAATAACCAATTGTTTGACATCACTATAATCAATCTGGTAAATATTTTGATCTGTCAACATCTTTCCATGTTCAACATGGAAGTTATCAAAATCCAAACGAGGTGATAGATTGCAATAAATAATAAAAATTTATACCATGTGAACTCTTTTTTAATACCTTTCTGATTCATCTTTTGAAGCACTTTTATCTCTTCACCACAAGTCCACATTCTTTATGTAGAAAAAGGCATTTTTAGCAGACTTCTGCAAATAGTAATTATCTCTGACTATTACTGACTGTGCTTCCTTCGTAGGTCAGAGAATATATATTATCTTTAATTATTACTGACTGTGCTTCCTTCATAGATTGTCTCTAATTATTATTGATTGTGCTTCCATGGCAAGTTGGAAAGCAACAATTATAACTACCTGTTATTAATATAATTCATTTTGATTATATGGCAGATTGGGGAATGTGTTTAAAATATTTACTTTAAAGGGTGCATCTGGTCAGGAAATTTCGGATGAATAGAAATTTTGGATTCATTTTTACAATTCATGAATTATCTATTATAAGTATTTTAAAATATATAGGAGAATTTTATCTATCTATTTTTTATTTGGTTTTGTTTTTGTTTTTTCTGTTTTTTGACAAAACATGTGAGATATATAAGAAAAACACGTCCATTACATTTACTTAAGATTTTTTAATTCTTTTCCAATAAATCATGATGTATTTTTAATGAATCTGTTTATTAGTCTCAATGTTATAAGAAGACTAACTCTTGATGTCAAGATTTTGAGAATCTTACAACTTTTTAAGATGAAATCTAGTTAATGAATCTTGTCATTTATTGATGAGATGAAATTTTCACAATCCATAGATTATCTGTAGTAAGCTTCTGGATCAAAAACTCGCACACAATCATTAATCTAGAAGCTTACTACAGATTGTCATTTATTGTTTGCTAACATTTTGTACAATAAACACACTAGTCTAAGGCATATTCTTCTAAACTACTATTTTTGTGTTTTTTCAACACGTGTCAAAGACTTCATTGGTGACCACTTTTGTTTTTTAATGCTTTGTATGCATTGTTTGTTTGCTCACATTAAAATTTGGAGCTAAAATTCACTTTCACGTTTCAATTTAGGTTAATTATTTTATAAGTTTTTTTAATCCTATAATTATATTTGCTTATGCTCTCCTCTCACTCACTAGGGCAATCTTGAGGATCAAAAAATAAATATTACCTTCTTTTTCTTTTTAGGAGGTATGCGTAAGTATTTCATCACCCTGGAGTGTGGCCTCAACCACAACAATTTGGTGCAGTATATATAAAGTGAGAAGAATAAAAGTTGTACACAAATGTTGCCATGATCTTACCTAGCATAACCTCTTTTATCTGCCTCCTTTGTGGGAAATAAAGGAAGAGGTGAAGTAGGGGAGTTAAACCTTAATATTAATTTTTTAACCCACATGCTTGTAGATGGGAATTAATTCATAAATCTATGCCCCATTTACCATTGAGGTATATCAAGGATACCCTTAGAGAGTCTTGCTTATCCTAGCATAAGGTTGTTCACCATCTTTCCTTACGGTGCATCATGTACTAGTTAGGCTTGAGAAGTTACTGGCACTAGATACCTCATAGTGGTACAGACCTAGAGATGACTTTGGGAAAAGCTTTAGCCTGCAAGGTAAGGGGTGCAGAGATATTCCATGACCTTTCATTTTGTAGCTACTTAGACCCTTGATAGATGGTATATTTATGGGCCTACAAGGATTAATAATCATTTATTGAATAATTTTATGCTTGTTGCATCTTTTTGATTGAATGTTGTTAATACTAGGTGCTTGTTTGTAAGCCTTCAAATAAAATCAGTTTTTCAAAAATTAATCATTTTTCTAAAAATAATATCTAAATGGGCATTCTTGAAACAAAAATTGAAGCCAAGGTTAGCATTTCATCATCCATAGTCTTACTCCAACCCTAGTCCAAATCACTTTAACTTCCCATCTTATCCTCACAAACTTAAATGATTATATATAATATAACTAAGATCATTTACCTTCGCCCCATAGTCCATGGTCCATCCCCATAAACCCTTTCAAACCTCAATATGTCCATACCATTATCCATAGTACTTGTTCATTATCTTCCAAACCCATCATCCATAGTCCTTGTTAATTATCTTCTAAACATATCATCTAAGTCCTTGTTCATTACTTGTCATATCCATTACCCATACTCCTTGCAAATCCATTTATCTATATTTCATTATCCATTTTCCCCTAATCCATTGTCCTTAATCCACCCACTACCCTCATATTAATTAAAACATTAAAAAAAAATCTGAATTTCCTCATCCAACCCAAACCTTAGGACTCTTGTCCTAACTAATTTATCTACATCAAACATTATCCCTAACCTTAGCACTCTTGTCGTAATCACCTCATCCACATCAAACATTATTTATAATCTTAGGACTCTTATCCTAATAACCTCATCCACATAAAATATCATCCCAAAACCTATTAATCTTATTCTAATCACATCATAAACATAAAAAATTTATCCCAATTCTTAGGAATTTTGTCTTAATCTTCTCATCCACATCAAATTTATCTCATGGTTCTCATCCACATCAAAGTTATCCCATGCTTCTCATCCACATGATAATTATCCCATTTCTTAAGACTTTTTGTGCTAATCACTTTATCCACATTGAAAAGTAATTTCAACCTTAGGATTTTTTTTCCTAATCACCTTATCACCATTAAACATTATTCCAAGCATAAGATTTGTTTTTAATCCCCCACTCATTTTAAACACTAGCCAATTATTTATAAACCTACATAAACTTTAGCCCATTTCTCAAGCCAGAAAATATTAATCCAATACCCATCATCACAATTTGAATAACCCTTAGGAATTTGGTCTTATTCACCCATTCAAACTAACCTTAGTCCATCCTTTAGGTCAATCCCTCATTTAAGTCAAACCTTAATCCTTCGCAAACTATAGAGACTAGCCTTGGATTGTTAGTCTTGATCCAATACCCAAATTAATTATCATCTCCTAATAATCCAAATCCATTTCCATATATAACCTTTAATTTCAAGTGGCTTACCATTTGTTGCTCATTGATCAAAATAACAACCTCCATCCAAATTCAAATTCCATTAATCCATACAAGGAGATTAAATCAAATATTTGAAATCCTTAGTTTATCCTTCAACATTAAGTCATCACATTCCAACTTGTCTTTACTCCATACAATGATTCATAATCCAAATTCCTTACATCCAAGTCAAAATTTGTCCTTGAATGATTTAAAATTCACCTAATTTGGACCCCCTTTTAATCAAAAAGTATCTCAATTAATTCATCATCTACAACCCTTATTATCCCAAGGCCATATATCCAATCCTCAGCACACTTAATTATTCTTTGTTTCATAATTCAATCATTGGAACCCAACAACAATATATAGATTCCAAAATCTCAATCAAACACAAACATCCCTATGATCCAAAAGCGTGTCACATTTATAGGCAAACATTAGCAAATCCATTCTTCCCTCGTTATAGTCAGCCTGACAATCTCTTCCCATATTTTTAGAATCATTATTCCATCCAAGTCCCCCTGAGCCACCGATAGTGTTACCTAAGGACATTATCAATTTGGTATAAACAATCCTTTAAAACATAATCATCCAACCTAATCATCACTTTAAACCTTTGAATCTAAAAGGTTTCTAACTTATTTGATCAAAATTCAATTCATCAACCGTCATTTCTTGTTCTTTGCCACATCAAATCCTAAAACCAAGACTAATGGCTCCCATCACAAGGAAAAGTTCTAGACTCAAAATTCCTAAAGAAAATCCCTTCCATAACCAATCCCTAAAAAATGTTTCCCTTTCCTAAAAGAATTGTCACAGCCCCACAACAACAATAGTGATATTGTTGTGGTCACGCCTAATCAACTCAAGTACATTATCGATCCCAACAACATCCTTAATTCTAAACAAGGATGCAACCTCACAAATATATTTACTAAAATAAATAAAGATTCAATCCTTAGGTAATTCATTTAATAAGGGGATAAAATGCTACTTAATAATATCCTCTCCATCCTTAACAACATAATATGCATAAACCCCTTAGATCATGGGCATGGCCATCAACAGGCGAACCTTAATCTAAACCATGGGACCACATCCTAATTTTAATTTTCCTTTACCATCAAGTAAAATTATACACATTAAAACCATTCCCAACAATAGAACACAAACCTCCAACCAAATAATTTTCAAAACCCCTCATCCATTAGTCTAGCCATATTTACCATAGGCACATGGTCTGGGGAAAAACTATATGCTTCTCAAGTTGAATATATCTCCATCCCAATTAACCAATTATCTTCCCATATATCCACTTCAAACATAACCATCTATGGTTTACCTCCTAATATTAACCTCAATTCCCTACGTCATGCACAACAACAATAACATCTCACATCATCCAAAAAATGATATCCCCAACATCACTCACATCAATAAAACTTCCAACCTCTTCCACAACTACCTAAATCATCCTTTGATCAAGAGTAGGAGTCATGAAAGATGTGATCAAAGGAATCCATTATAATACCCATAAAAAATCACACACCTTTAAAGAATTATGTCCCTTTCATTTTTATCTAGCTTTTTCACATTTTATTCCCTTCATTCTTTGAGATCCCAAAATATGATAAGTGCAAGGGTAGGGACAGCCTAGGGAACATGTCAAAGAGTTATTCATGGAAGCTGAGAATTGGCACATGATAATATATACATACTCTAATTATTCTCTCAAAGTCTAGGTGGGCAAGCACTTCAATGATTTGTGTACCAACCTAAGGGGTTTATCGCATCCTTTGGGGACTTAGTCAATAATTTCATAAAATATTTCTCTTATAACATAAAAAATGAGTCAACCATGATGGACCTTTGTAACACTAAATAAAAATAAGTGGAGATCTTTTTATCATTCCTCCAATAAAGAAGAGCCTTAGATAGTAGGTTCTCATGGTTAATACCAAAAAAACAACTCATATACATCTTTGTTATTAATATAAACCTAAAATTTGTGTTCCATTTCTGAGTATTATGCATCACTTCTTTTGATGAACTCATTAGAAAGTGAATTAAAATTAAAAAATCCCTCATTTCTAAAAGGGTTGCCAAACGTTATTTAAAATAATAAAACAAAAATGACAAATTAAAAATATACAATGGGGTCACTGTTAGGTCCCGGAGACAACTGAGAGGGGGGGGGGGGGGGTTAATCAGTTGTCAAATAAATTCAAACCAAAAACAACTTAACCAACTTAATACTTAATACCGGTAAACTAGTTCAATATGTCGATAGACAGTTTTAACAGTTAATTGTTATACCTGTAAGGATTAGTGCATGAAACATAAAGACAAAGTCATCCACAACACATAACACCAATATTTGTACGTGGAAACCCTGTAAGGGGATAAACCACGGTGGGAAACCTTACCCACAATCAGATGATACTACTACAGATAGTAAGTGTACATAAATAGGGTCTGCACATGCAGAAAGGCCAAGTGCCTAGAGCTCACTGCTCAATCACAAAATGGGAGTCACACTGACTACAATTGGATGGTTAAATCCAATAAGAATGCACTGCACAAAATAGCATCTTCATATGATGGATTTAGTACCGGTGTAGTTATGATTGTCTTCAAAAACCTTCCTTCAATCTTCAAATGATGTCTGCGTGTATAGCTCTGCTTATTCTCGCATATACCTTCACACAATCCTTTTTCGAATTCCACACTTGATCTTACAAATAAGATCTTACATTTATACCATAACCTAAGACCAATTTTAGTAGGTCGGCTCTACAAGATTTTACAATAAAATTAATTTACATATCAATTAATACCCGATGCAATAACCGATTTAATATGTCGGCTTAATGCATTTACAACAACAATAAGTCATCTCCATAGAATGCCATGCTGATATGGAAAAGATAAACCTGCCGATGTAACCTAGACCTATTTGCCGGTAACAACAAATGTGCAAATGCTAATGTACCAATAAACAAAATTCCAAGACAAAGTGTCCACACAATGTCTTCGACATAACCAAGTGTTTTCCATATCATTCCAAGTGTCGGTGATCATTATATCTTGCCGGTGTACCAGATACCGGTGACTGTGCATGAGTCACTTGCTTGCCGGTGAATGTTGCTGACTCTCCAAAGTGCCAGAGTTGATAAGTGTTTAGTAGGTGTTGACATCAATGACAAAACCATACCAAAATACCAACAATCTCCCCCTTTGGCATTGATGGCAACACAAGATGGAAAAACCATCAAAGTGCCAAAACATAAATGCCAAATACCAAAAACCAACAATCTCCAAAGAAAAGATCATAACCAGAAATAAAAATACAGATACAGAGAGTAATAATCTCTCCCAAACAACAATATCTCCCCTTGGGAGCAACATGTGTTTTCCTTGTGTTTTCCCATACCAATCTCTCCCCCTTTGACATCAAATGCCAAAGTTAAGCCAAGTTCATATACAAAATACCAATCAATTTAGTATACCAACTACTCCCCCTGAGAAGTAACTTCCCATCAAAGTCGGAATAAAAGATTTCTCTGTTAATTCTGCCGGGTGATGACAATCATCAACTTCCTAAGTCTCTACCAGTGGGGGTATGACCCCAAGCTGATCTCTGAGATATTCAAAAGTCTCCTTAGGCAGAGGTTTAGTAAAGATATTTGCAATCTGCTCTTTAGTATTCACATAAACCAGTTTTATTTCCTTTGCTTCAACATTTTCCCTTAGAAAATTCAGTTTGATAGAAACATGTTTGGTTTTGGAATGTAATACTGGATTCTTAGATATATCAATTGCTGCAGTGTTATCACAATAGATAGTAATAGGTTCCTTGCATTTTATCTTTATGTCTTTCAACATTTGCTTGAGCCATAGTACCTATGTACAATTAGTTGTTGTTGCAACATATTCTGATTCTGCTATTGATAAAGATGTACAACTTTGTTTCTTACTCAACCAAGAAACTAGTATGTTTCCAAGAAAGAATGCTCCGTCGGTGGTGCTTTTTCTATCATCCACATCTCCTGCCCAATTTGCATCTGTGTATGCACATAATTCAAATTTTTCATCTCTAGAATACCATAATCCAAGATTTATAGTACCTTGTAAGTACCAGAAAATCCTTTTTACTGTTGATTCATGATTTTCTCTAGGATTACTTTGAAATCTTGAAACAATACATACTGCATTCATAATATCAGGTCTGGTTTGTGTCAAATACAGTAAACCTCCTATCATAGATTTTTATCTAGTTGGATTAATAGGTGTAGATTCATCCCTTATTGATAATTTATCATTTATGGTCATAGGTGTGCTTACCGGTTTAGAGTTCTCCATCCCAAATTTCTTTAGTAACTCTTTTAAGTACTTGGATTGACTCAAGAATATACCTTTATCAGTTTGTGAAATCTGCAATCCTAAAAAGAATTTTATTTCACCAATCATAGACATTTCAAATTCTTGCTGCATTTTAATAGAAAATTATTTACATAATCCATCTTCTCCTCCAAAGATTATATCATCAACAAATACTTCTATAACCAGGATGTCATCATTAGTCACTTTATAGTATAAATTGATGTCTGCAATTCCTTTAGAAAAACCAATCTTCAAAAGATACTTATCCAATCTTGCATACCAAGCTCTTGGAGCTTGCTTCAATCCATACAAAGCTTTTCTTAACCTGCAAACCATATCTTTGTTATCTATCATAGAAAATCCATCAGGTTGTTCAATGTAAACTTCTTCTTCAAGATCTCCATTCAAAAATGCACATTTAATATCCATTTGATATACTTTGTAGTTCTTATGTGCTGCAAAAGCCAAAAATAATCTGATTGACTCAATTATAGCTACCGGTGCAAAGGTTTCATTGTAATCAATTCCTTCTTTCTGAGAATATCCCTTACACACTAGTCTTGCTTTATTTCTGATAACCTTACCATCTTCATTAAGTTTGTTTCTGAATACCCATTTGGTTCCAATTATATTTTTATCTTTAGGCCGGGGAACTAATTTCCAAGTGTTTTTTTTCTCAATTTGTTCTAATTCTTCTTCGATAGCTTTAATGTTTATCTTCACATGCCTCATTAACTGATGATGGTTCAATTTGAGAAATAAGACGTACCTCTTCATTTGCCAATCTTCCTCTTGTCATAACTCCTTTAAACTTGTTTCCAATTATCTGATCTTCAAAATGATTTAGTCTTACATACCGGGGTGTCTTTGTTTGTTGTTGTTCCTCAGTTACTGTGGAATCCTCAGATGATACCAGGGTAATTGGATCTTCATTCTGTACTGGTGGATTCAGTGTAGGTTCATTTGTCAAAAAATTTGTTGCCGTTTTAGAGTCTATATACCTTGAAGTTCCTCCGAATTGTTCATCAATCTTTACATTTGTACTTTCAACAATTTTCTGCAATCTTTTGTTAAAACATCTATATGCCTTGCTCTTAGATGAATAACCAAGAAATATTCCTTCATCACTTCTAGGATCAAATTTCCCAATATACTCATCTCTTCTGATATAACATTTACTTCCAAAAATTCTAAAATATTTAAGAGTAGAAGTAATACCAAACCATAGTTCATGAGGGGTCTTACCGGTTTCACCTTTGATGTGAACTTTGTTGAATGTATAAACTGTTGTACTGACTACATCTCTCCAATAAACATGTGGTAGGTTTTCTTCTGATAACATACTTCTTGTTGCATCCAAGATAGTTTTGTTTTTCCTTTCAACAACTCCATTCTACTGTGGTGTCTGAGGTGCTGATAGTTGTCTCCTGATTCCATTTACTTCACAAAATGTATTAAATTCCTTAGATGTAAATTCTACTCCTTCATCTGATCTTAGACATTTGATTTTCTTACCGGTTTCATTTTCTACCATTGCTTTGAACAGTTTGAACTTAATAAGTGCTTCTGATTTTTCTCTGAGAAAAGTAACCCAACACATTCTAGAATAGTCATCAATGATTAGCATGAAATATCTATCACCTTGTAAGCTTTTAGTTCTAGCTGGACCACATAAATCAGTTTGAATTAAATCAAGAGCATTATTGGATTTTTCTGGAATACTTTTGAAACTAGCTCTAACTTGTTTTCCAAATTGACATTCCTTACATACTGTATTGTGAGGTTTGACAATTTTAGGTAAATCTCTAACTGCCTTAATAGTACTGATTTTCACCATGCAATCAAAGTTTACATGACAGAGTCTCGTATGCCATAACCAAATTTCATCAATATGCGCAATTAAGCATGTCTTTTCACTGTTATCTAAATGAAAGATATTACCTCTAGTCTGATTACCGGTTGCAATTTCCAAACCAGTTCTATTCATGATTTTGCATTTTCCATTTTTGAATTGTAACTGAAATCCTTTCTCAACTAATTGACCAACACTCAAAAGATTATGCTTTAATCCTTCAACATAGTAAACATTGTCAATGTTATGCTTACCATCAAGAGATATTATATCCTTACCTTTGATCAAACAAGCTTTGTCATCTCCAAATCTCACTAAGCCTCCATTGTATTCTTGAAAGTTCAAGAATTTACCTTTGTCTCCTATCATATGATGTGTGCATCCTGAATCAATGATCCAGTCATCCTTTACTTCAACTTTAGCTGCCAAGGCTTGTTCTACAGGTTGAGCAGTAGGTGTCGGTTGATCTTCTGTTATAGCAACAAAAACCCATCCATTGTCTGTTGGATCCTCATCAGAATCATCAGTCACGCCTTCATCAGCAATGTAACAAGATTTGTCTTTATTCTTCTTAAATTTGTATCTCTGATATTCAGGGTTAGGCTTGTATGTTCTTCTAGCTTCTTCTCTTAGTCTAGCATGTCTATCAGGGCATCTTGAAGCCATATGACCAATCTTATTGCAGTTAAAACATTTAAAGGGTGCTTTACCTTCATACTTACTTCCAACTCGACCATTAGGCATTTTCCTTGCAAATGGTGCTTCAAGTTCTTAATTTTCTTTCCTACTTTCTTCAAGTTCTCTTGCATAAAAGGCTTTCCAATCAGATTTGTCAAATGATGGAGTAGATGATGTTGATGCTTTAAAGGCCAAATCTGTCTTTATAGTAGCAATAGGACCAAATTCTTCAATTTCAAAAGCTGAAAGTTTCCCAATCAATGTATCCCTAGTTACTGATGTATTAGGCATTGTTCTTAACTCATTTATAGTAGTGAATTTCATTTTATATGTTAGTGGCAATCCTCTTAAAACTTTTGAAACAATTTCATCCTTGCTTAAGGTTCCTCCACAACATTTAATACCCAAAACAATCTCATTTACTCTTTCCATAAAAGCAGAAATCCTTTAATCTTCTTCCATTTTTAGATGTTCATACCTGACCCGGAAGCTTTCAAGTTTTGCAATTTTGACTGTGGAATCTCCTTCATTCAGCGTTTCCAAATGATCCCAAATAGCTTTAGCAGTAAACCTATCTGATAGTCCCATGATTTGTTGATCTGATAATGCGCTCAAAAGTGCTTCTCTTGCTTTGCAATCATTTTCTTCATCCTTTCCCAAGGTAGGTGGATTAGGTTGACCAGGAGTAGGAGCAGTATAACCATTCTTTGTAACATCCCAGATATCGTTTCCAATGCAATTTAGACGTGTCTCCATTCTGATTTTCCATATGCCATAGTTGGTTCCATCAAGTTTAGGATTGTCCTTCCTGAAATAGTTAGTAGACATTGGATCTCCTAAAGTTGTTAAACTTCTGCAAAAGAGGACTAGGCTCTGATACCAATTGTTAGGTCCCAGAGACAACTGAGAGGTGGGGGATGAATCAGTTGTCAAATAAATTCAAACCAAAAACAACTTAACCAACTTAATACTTAATACCGGTAAACCAGTTCAATATGTCGGTAGACAGTTTTAACAGTTAATTGCTATACCGGTAAGGATTAGTGCATGAAACATAAAGACAAAGTCATCCACAACACATAACACCAATATTTGTACGTGGAAACCCTGTAAGGGGATAAACCATGGTGGGAAACCTTACCCACAATCAGATGATACTACTGCAGATAGTAAGTGTACATAAATGGGGTCTGCACATGCAGAAAGGCCAAGCGCCTAGAGCTCACTGCTCAATCACAAAATGGGAGTCACACTGACTACAATTGGATGGTTAAATCCAATAAGAATGCACTACACAAAATAGCATCTTCATATGCTGGATTCAGTACCGGTGTAGTTCTGATTGTCTTCAAAAACCTTCCTTCAATCTTCAAATGATGTCTGCATGTATAGCTCTTCTTATTCTCGCATATACCTTCACACAATCCTTTTTCGCATTCCACACTTGATCTTACAAATAAGATCTTACATTTATACCATAACCTAAGACCAATTTTAGTAGGTTGGCTCTACAAGATTTTACAATAAAATTAATTAACATATCAATTAATACCTAATGCAATAACCGATTTAATATGTCGTCTTAATGCATTTACAACAGTAATAAGTCATCTCCATAGCGTGCCATGCTGATTTGGAAAAGATAAACCTACCGATGTAACTTGGACCTATTTGTCGGTAACAACAAATATGCAAATGCTAATGTACCAATAAATAAAACTCCAAGACAAAGTGTCCACACAATTTCTTCAACATAACCAAGTGTTTTCCATATCATTCCAAGTGTCGGTGATCATTATATCTTGCCGGTGTACCAGATACCGGTGACTGTGCATGAGTCACTTGCTTGCCGGTGAATGTTGTTGATTCTCCAAAGTGCCAGAGTTGATAAGTGTTTAGTAGGTGTTGACATCAATGACAAAACCATACCAAAATACCAACAGTCACCAACTCAAAAAAATAGTGTAACAACCTTCATCCATTACCATTCCATGCGCACCCCCCAAACTTCAAGAAAAGAGATTAAAAGTCACACCACTTGGGGAAACTATAGAGTCCATAAATTGGTCAAAGACAACATCATCACATTTCTATTCATGAAACCCTTTGATTATAGTCAACTAAAGCCCTCTTGGTTAAGGAGGATGAATATTATGATTATCACCAAATCAAATGTCATGTCATAGGATTTAGTGCATAAAATTGAAGCATTATATCCAAGACCTTCTATATAGGGGAAAATTGAAGTTGAAGGACCATCTAAATACTCACCCAATAAATACCCGGGGATCTATCAAAACCCATTCTATAAACATAGTTAATAGTGCACCTCTAAATAAAATCAAGGATATGATTCACACATAGACAACATCCATTACCATAAGACCCCTCATAATTATGATACCATGAGTAGACATATTGAACAATTAGACAAACAAATTCAAACCATAAAAAGAAAATTATTAAATTGTGTTGCCACTACCCAACATGGTAGAATTATCATCCAACGCCCTCCTCTGGCTAACCCTAATCCTAAAAGGAAATTTGACCTTATCAACCACCTTGACCAGACACCCACCCAAAATTTCCATCTTTAAACTCCTTAAAAGATCTCCTACTCGTATAGATATCCTAAATAAAATAGCTCAAGAATCCCAAGTGCCAAATGACATTAATCTTTCACATTTTTGAGCCCTTGTTTGATACTTCTCCACCTACCACTACCTCAATTTCATTCCTAATGAATTCCAATCCATTGATCCATCAAGCATCTTCTCCAAATTGGAGTTGTCATATCCAAAAATAGAAAAGTGTGAGTGTATAGACAATGGGTCTAACCTAAATATCTTTACACTTTAGTGAGTACAACATCTAGGCTAGTTATAATTTAATATTTGGGTCCTAAAAATATCATCATCGGGCTAATTATGATGTATAAATAAAATCAACCAAGATTATTCACATTCTCATTTAGGTAGGACACTTTTTAAAACAATATCCTATTTCATTTACATAATCTAAATCTTCACAACAACTTACTCCATTGTCAATCATGGATCCATTAGATAAAATTTGTCTCATCCACTTATAACTAGTGGCTCAAATTTCCATATAATGGTGTAGAAGTTACTATTATTGGTGACCTCCATCCCTTTCAAAATTATTAGATGTTGGAAAGAGAATATGAATACTTCCATTAATATCTAATTTTTTAGGCTATTCCCAAATTTGTCTGCACAAAATCCAAACCATACATTTATCATAATGATTAAAGTTCCACTTCTATTCCACCACAAAAGCACATATCCCTAATATTCATATTCAAAATCCTTGATAATGAGTGTAGAAAGTATGAAATCCATGGGTCTCTTCACATCACCAAATTACCAATCTTTTATGCTCAAACTACATCTACGGTTCAAGATTCCTTATTTTGTAATTGGGGTCCACTATCTTTATCTAAAGCGACTACCCTACATATAAAGATATAAAAATATCATGTGCTTCTATAAAAATGAAGAGTATTATACTTTCTTTAGTGAAGACAAGAATCCTATCCCATCATGGATGTGTCATAATATGGATTACAAAGGAAAAGGTCTTGTCCTCTATGAACAAGGACTCCTTGATCCTATAAATCTACCAATAAATGGTGGAACTACAAACCTAGACTTTGGTGCATGTATTGAGTTTTGTGATGTCATTTTTTACTTTCTTGTTACTACTAGGCACACCTCTTCCATTATTGATTACAAAAATATTTATGTTACCCCTAGTCCTTTTGAATACCACGTTGTCATAAACTTATTCTATGACAATATCATCCTTACCATCCATCTTGACCTAAAATATCCTAACCTTCTTGACTAGGACCATAAGTTGCTCCTACCATTGTACCTTCCAAGATGATGAAACTATCCTTGAACACATACAATACAACTACCACATCTCCTTATGGGATCATAAAAGAGGCTTTGATATCCTATTAAGCTCATCGACATGTTTTGGAAAGAAAACAAGCATATCAATCCTAAGGATTTGTGTGAATCATCACCTTATATATACACCTTAGTTGATAGTGAGATTCATATTTTGTTATTTGACACACCTATCGAAGATAAATAACCTCTCCCTAATGAGAAATCTATGAACATTAATCTAGGTGCATCGGTAGAACCCAAACGCACATGACTAGATGCTTTAGATCCTAAGTTGAAAGAACACATCTTTACAATATTTATATACTATCATGACATATTCACATCATCCTACATTTACATACCTAGTTTAGAACCATCATTTGTCATCAACCAACTTATGGTACAACCTAATGCTAAACTAGTTTGACAAAAACGTAAAAAAATGCATCCTCAAGTCCCTCTCCTAATGAAATAATGACTTTATAAGTTGTTAAATATTGAATTCATTTGACCTAAATCAACTATCATAAATGGGTATCCAATATAGTTTTAGTGAACAATAAGACTACTAGTATCAATGTATGTACAACTTTTCAAAGATACCTATAAATATTGCCTTAAGAATATTTTTTCTCTTCTCAAAATAAATATGATAGTGGGTAATTTTTTTGGATACAACCAAATATATATTTTACTAGAACACCAAGATAAAACGACCTTCATCATCACTTAGGGAACTTTTATGTTGTAGATTTATGCCTCTTAACACAAAAAATGTCAATTTCATAGATCACCAAGCCATGAAAGTAATAGTCCATGGTCTACAACATTATATTCTCAAAGAATAGGTGGATAAAATCCTAGTAAAATCCAAACCTAAGGTAGATCCAATTATTTTGCACCATATCTTTCAAACTCAGAGTATGAGGTTCACCTTAATCCAAAGGAACGTGTCTTTGGAATCATGTCAAGTAAATTTTTAGGTTTCATTTTTCTAGACGTGGTATTGAAGTGGATCCCAATATGGTGAAAGCTATTAAAAAAATGCCGCCTCCTAAGAATCTTACATTGTTGTGTATTCTACAAGGAAAACTCCAAGCCACCAAATTCCCCACTAGAAAATAATTACCTCTCTTTTTCACACTACTCAATAAGAATGGTTGCTTCAAATAAAAACTATTGTGCCTTGAAGTAGTATTTAACTAGATTCACGAATATATTTCTAATCGACTATTTATAGTGGCAACTATACCCACCAAGCCCCTAGTTTTGTACAATTTGGTTATACATGTCTCGGGCACCCTCGCACAACAAAATGATACAGGATAAAAAAATTCTATCTACTATCTTAGTAGGATACTAGTAGAGGGTGATCTCAACTACTCCCCTATGGATAGAAATTACCTTGCATGTATTTTCCTCCCAAAAACTTTGTCAGTATATCCACAATGCTACTACCCATCTCATTGCTAAGGTAGATCTTTTGAAGTACCTAATATCTAAATTAGCAATCACAAGTAGAATGAATAAATAGGTTATTATCCTTGGTGTGTTTTACATTCATTATGTGAACTAGAAAGTAATCTAAGGGTAATTTGTTACTAATCGGTTAACGAGGGATCCACTCCCAATTAGTCATCCATTGATCATAAAGTTTCTCAATGAGTATATCTTTCATATTGAAGAATTCAAACCATGGACAGTACTTTGGTGGATTCTTTACTTAACATGGTTCTAGTGTTGGTGTCCTATTCCTCAACCCTCAATTTGATCTCATCCCTAAGGCATTTTTCATTTGATTATTTTGTATAACTTTGTGAATTTGAAGCACTAGTATATACACTCAAAATGAGGGTACAATGTGTTGGATATTGTTGTTCCTAGGATATGTTGTTGACATTGATGTCAACATATATATATATTTTTTTTATGTTACGGTGATTGGAGCGAGTTGATCTGGTTGGTTTATCTATTTGGTATGCTAGATCAAGTAGATATACTTTATTTAGTGTTGGTTTCATGATTTTAAGTGGTGATTTGATTGGGTTATGGATTCCAGTATGAAGATTGGTTTTTCAGTGTTTAGTGTTGCAGTGTTCTGGTATTTGATCTGTTGTGCTTCAGAATGATCATATCTTGAGTTGTAGATTTTGAAGAGTGTTTGGGATATTCATGTGTATCTTCAATTCAGATGGTTCGTGATTTAGTGCTCTACAAGTTATCTTTGTAATCCCAGTTGTTATTGTGTGTTCTTGAGTATCAACATGTTGATCGATGAAGATTTGATTAAGTGGTGTTGGTGTAGCTATTAAGGATGGTTCTAACATGCTTGTTGGTGTTTCCTAATCATGTCTTATTTGTTTTACTGGTTTGCATTGATCATTATCCGCGTTGTTGAGGATCTTATGGTTCTGGTGATGTTCTTCGTGTTATGCAACATTTTTGGTGGTGTAGCATGTTGTAGATGATCTTGGCTAGATTTATGGTGGTGTTGTGTTCGAGGATTTGATTTGGGTCCATGCTATGTCTTCTTGGCATTGTATTGGTCTAGTGGTTGATTTATGTATCGTGTGATGTAATTTTGTAATTCGGTCTTGAGGGTTGAGCCGACCTTGTAGTTAAGGTTGATGATTTGTATAAATGGGTGTTATATTCATGTAATTTGGAGATCGGTGGTTGATTAAGGTTGTGTTTGCATTATCAGAAAGTGGTGTATGTGTGAACAAGAGAATTCATCTTTTGGTGTGAAGTGTTGAGAAGAGAGTGTTGCAAGGTAGACAAATGTGTTTAATCGGAACTATCATCATGCATTGGGAGATGTTATTCTTTCAGTTCATGTAAACTGAATTGTTGTCTGAATGTTATTGTAAGGTAGTGAGCCTTCCTTGAGGGTTGTATTCTTCTAGGTTATCATATTTTGAGCAGTGACCTCTAGGCAGTGTACCTGAATGCATGTGTATTCCCCATTATAATATTTACACATGTACTACTACAGAGTCATCTTATTAAGGGTAGGTTCCCACTGTGGTTTTTCCCTTAACTAGGTTTTCCATGTCAAAATCTTGGTGTTATGTGTGTTTATCTTTATTCTTGCTATAGTTGATCAAATATAAAGTTGTGCTTAAATTGTTTAATCTGGTGAAAACTGATTCACCCCCCCCCCCCTCTCAGTTTTCCTTCATTGTTTTTGCCAACAACTGGTATCAGAGCTAGATCCTTCGGAAGAAGCTTGACCGCTTGAGGAGATCCGAGATGGAAACCTATGTTTTCAACAAGGAGAGTCTGAGATTTGATAGAAGCAATTACAGTGTATGGAAGGACTAGATGGAGTGTCATTTGAAGTGTCTTGGAGATGACTATTGGAAGATTACAAAGAATACCTAAAATGTTCATCCAAATGGTCTGGTTACTGCAAGTGAAATCAAGGATGTTGAACATAACATAAGAGCCAACGAAGCATTGCTGAGTGTCTTGACCGATTCAAATATGACTAATGTGATGGGATTGCAGACTGCACATGAGATTTGGGAAAAGTTAGAGACTTTGTATGAAGGAGATAAACATGTCAAAGTTGCTAAATTGCAGAGTTTGAGATGTTGAAGATGGGAGAAGATGAGAACATATCATCCTTTATGGCTAAAGTAAATGAACTTGTCATGAACATTAGATGTGTTGATGAAACTCTTGAAGAAGATGAGATTGTTGCTAAAGTGCTGAGATCTTTGCCACCTACTTATAGATATAAAGTTATTGCTATTGATGAGATCCGAACTATGACTACTGTGACAAGAGACATGCTGGTCAGTAAGCTTGTTGCTTTTGAGTTAAGTGAATTTGGAGAATCACGTGGTAAATTTGAGACTACATTTAAAGCCTTTGTATCTGGGAAGAAAAAGTATGATCCAAGAGAAAGTTCATCTAGGTTTTCCAGATATGAAAGAGAAATGAGAGAGATGGAAGAACGGGAAAGAGAATTGGATGAGCTTGAAACACTTATTGCTCAGAGATTACCTAAGGGAGCCGGTAAGTATGATGGAAAGTTACCTTTGAAATGTTTTTCTTGTAATAAGATAGGACATTTTGCTTCTAGGTGTCCTGAAAGGATGTCAAAGTATGATAGGCATGATAATTTGATAAACATGATAGATATGAGAAGCATGATAAGTATGATAAGACTTATAAGCCTAACTAGAAGTACATATAGAAGTGTTACTATGTTGCTAATGAAGGTATGATAGATGAAGAGTTTGAGAATGGAAATTCAGAAGATGAATTTGTATTTATTGCTATCAAGGAAGATAATCCGGTACTAGTGAATTCTACAAGATGCATTGTTGAGGAGAAAGATTTGGCTACTAAGATTGAAGATAAGGATGAATGGGTTATTGAAAGCAATTGTTCACATCATATGACAGTTGATAAAAGCAAATTTGTGAATATGGAGAAGTATGATGGTAGTATAGTAAGATTTGGAGATGATAAAGCTTGTGTAATTCATGGTAGAGGTGTTATTTCTCTTAATGTTAAGCATAATACTGATGATGTCTTATATGTTGAGGGTTTGAAGCATAATATTTTGAGTGTTGGACAGATGGTTGATAAGGGATATGATTTACAATTCAAGAATGGTAAATGCAAGATTCTGAATGCCTCCGGTATAGAGATTGCATTAAGAACTAAGACCAAAGGTAATATCTTTCATTTGAATGTTGGTGAGAAAATTCATTTGATTGCTCAAATAGATGAAAGCTGGTTGTGGCATAGAAGGATGTGTCATGTTAATTTTGATTGCATGATTAGGATAAGTTCTACTCAATTTCTTAGAAATTTGCCTAAGATTGTGAAACCTTCTAATCTGGTAGGTAAAGAATGTCAATTGTGAAAGAAAACAAGAATTTCATTCAAGAGTAAGATATATACATCTAATGGATTATTAGATCTTGTGCACGTTGATTTGTGTGGTCCTACAAGAGTGAGAATCTTGCAGGGTGACATATATTTCATGTTTTTGATTGATGACTACTCTAGAATTATGTGGGTTACTTTTCTAAGCAAGAAATCAGAAGCACTGGAGAAATTCAAGATATTCAAAGCTAAGGTGGAGACTGAGATGGGATTGAAGCTGAAATGTCTGAGATCTGATAGAGGAGGAGAATTCACATCTGGTGAGTTTGATTTATTTTGTGAAAAGCATGGAATTAGAAGACAATTATCTTCTCCTAGAACCCCTCAATAGAATGGAGTTGTTGAAAGGAAGATCATAATTATTTTGGATGCTTCTAGGACTATGTTGATTGAAGGAAAGGTTCTACAGACCTTTTGGAGAGAATTTGTTAGAACTATTGTATACACATTCAACTGGGTGCATATAAAAGGTGATTCCGGTAAGACTCCTTATGAGTTATGGTTTGGCCATGTTCCTACAGTTAGATATTTCAGAATTTTTGGAAGAAAATGTTATATCAAAAGAGATAAGGATATAGGAAAGTTTGATGCAAGATGTGATGAAGTAATCTTATTGGGATATTCTACTAAGAGCAAGGCCTATCACTGTTACAATAAGAGGCTGAGAAAGATAGTGGAAAGTGAAAATGTGAAGATTGATGAATGTCATGAGAAGAAGATTAGAGCATACAGATATGAGTTTGATGATCAAGATGTTATTTCAAAGCGAGTGCATACTGAGAGCCTAAAATAGAATGATCTAGTAGAGACAATTAATCTAGATATTGTTGTTGTCAATGAAGAAGTTCAAGAACCTGAGAATCAGAACAATCAAAATACTCTGAGGTATGTGAGATTAAATCATTTAGAAAATTAGATTATTGGCGATAAAAATAAGGGTGTAATGACTAGGAGAAGGATTGTTGCTGAAGAGATATGTTTGATTTCCAAGATTGAACCTAAAGATGTTGTTGAAGCTTGTAAAGATGAGAATTAGATAAAAGCTATGGAAGAAGAGTTGAATTGGATTGAGAAGAACAATACATGGGAACTTGTTCTGAGACCTAATGACAAGAATGTGATTGGTACAAAATGGGTGTTTCAGAATAAATTGAATGAAGTTGGTGAAGTGGTTAGAAACAAAGCAAGATTGATATGTAAGGGATACTCATAGATGGAAGGAATTGATTGTGAGGAGACTTTTGCTCTGGTAGCCAGAATTGAAGTTGTTAGATTACTTCTTGCATATGTTTCTTATAAGACTTTCAAGGTATATCAGATGGATTTTAAGTCAGCCTTTTTGAATGGTGATTTGGAAGAGGAAGTCTACATTGAGCAACCAGATAGATTTTCATTATCATATGAAGGAGACATGGTATGAAGATTGAAGAAAGCACTGTATGGACTTAAACAAGCCTCTAGAGCCTGGTATCCTAGATTGGACAAGTATTTAATGAAGTTGGGATTTTGTAAAGGTATTGTTGATACTAATTTATACTTTAAGGTTGATAATGATAACAATTTGATTGTTGAAGTTTTTGTTGATGAAATTATTTTTGGAGAAGATGATGATTTGAGTAAGAAATCTGTTGATGATATGCAAAAAGAGTTTGAGATGTCTATGATAGGTGAGATGAAATTCTTCTTAGGATTCCAGATTACACAGACTGATAAAGGCATTTTCATTTCTCAATGTAAGTATGTGAAGAAATTGTTGAATAAGTTTAGGTTAGTTGATTCCAAACCTGTTGGAACTCGTATGGTGACTAGATGCAAGTTATCTAAGCATGATGAATATTTGAAAGTCAACCAAACCTTGTATAGATCTGTGGTTGGTGGACTGCTATACTTAACTCAAACTAAACCAGATATTATGCATGTCATTTGTCTTTGTGCAAGATTTTAGGTTAATCCTAAAGAAAGTCATGTCGTTGTTGTGAAGAGGATTTTTAGATACTTGAAGGGGAAAATTAACTATGGTTTGTGGTATCCAAAGAATGATGATTTCATGTTATGTGCTTTCACTGATGCTGATTGGGTAGGTGATGTTGATGAACAAAAGAGCATTACCGATGGATCATTCTGTTTGGGAAAGAAGTTAGTTTCATGGGCAAGTAAGAAGCAAGACGCTATTTCTCTATCTACTACAGAATTTGAATACATTGTTGTTGCTAGCAACTGTACTATGGTAGTTTGGATGAATCAAGTGTTGAAGGACATTAGAGTTACTTATGATGAGCCTACTGTCATATATTGTGATAATTCAAGTGCTATTAATATTTCCAAGAATCTAGTACGACATTCTAAAACAAAGCATATATCAATTAAGTATCATTTCTTGAGGGAGAAAGTTAGTGAGGAAGAAGTCAAATTGGAGTATGCATCTATAAAGGATCAGATTGCAAATATCTTTACTAAGACTTTTCTTGCAGATACATTTGTATATCTAAGAGATAAGTTAGGGGTTTATGCCCCTCCTGCTGAGAACTAGATGCATTGAAATGCATCAATCTGGTGGACTTGATAGTCTTATCTTCTTATCTGGATTGATGAGTGGGTGTTGTTGCTCTGAGGGAGTAGTTAGTGAGTGATTCTGATGTTCAAATTTGTGATTTTATCCTAAAGGGGGAGAGTTGCATGCTCTGTATGTGTCTTTGGCATTGTTGTCAATGGGGGAGAGAAGCATGTGAAAAAATGCCTTATATTGGAAGCTTTGTGGGCATCATCTTAGGGGGATATTGTTGGAGATTGATGATGTTTATTTCTTTCTTTTCATTGATTTTTTTTCACATTCATATGTTGCCATTAATGCTAAAGGGGGAGATTGTTGGATATTGTTGCTGCTAGGATATGTTGTTGTCATTGATGTCAACATATTCATGTGTTTTGGTGTTCTAGTGATTGGAGCGAGTTAATCTGGTTGGTTTATCTATTTGGTATGCTGAATCAACTAGATATACTTGATTCAGTGTTGGTTTCATGATTAGAAGTGGTGATTTGATCGGCTTATGGATTCTGGTATGAAGATTGGTTTTTCAGTGTTCAGTGTTGCAGTGTTTTGGTATTTGATCTGTTGAGCTCCAGAGTGATTATATCTTGAGTTGTGAATTTCATAGAGTGTTTGGTATGTTCACGTGTATCTTCAATTCAGATGGTTCATGATTTGGTGCTCCACAGGTTATCTTTCTAATCCTAGTTGCTATTGTTGTTTGTTCTTGAGTACCAGTGTGTTGATCGATGAAGATTTGATTAAGTGGTGTTGGTGCATCTATTGCAGATGGTTCTAACATGCTTTTTGGTGTTTCCTAATCATGTCCTATTTGTTTTTCTGGTCTGCATTGATCATTGTGCGCGTTATTGAGGATCTTATGGGTCTGGTGATGTTCTTCGTGTTAGGTGACATTTCTGGTGGTGTAGCGTGTTGCAGATGATCTTGGTGAGATTTATAGTGGTGTTGCATGTTCGAGGATTTTATTTGGGTCCATGTTATGTCATCTTGGTATTGTATTGGTCTGGTGGTTGATTTATGTATCGTGTGATGTAATTTTATAATTAGGTCTTGAGGGTTGAGGCGATCTTGTAGTCAAGGTTGATGATTTGTATAATGGATGTTATATAATTGTAATTTGAAGATCGGTGGTTGATTAAGGTTGTGTCTGCATTATCAGAGAGTGTTTTATGTGTGAACAAGCAAATTCATCTTTCGATGTGAAGTGTTGAGCAGAGAGTGTTGCAGGATAGACAAATGTGCTTAATCGGAACTGTCATCAGGCATTGGGAGATGTTATTCTTTCAGTTCATGTAAACCGAATTGTTGTCTGAATGTTATTGTAAGGTAGTGAACCTTCCCTGAGAGTTGTAGCCTCTGGGTTATCATATTTTGAGCAGTGATCTCTCGACAGCGTGCTTGAATGTAAGTGCATTCCCCATTGTAACATTTAAACATACTACAATAGAATGACATCTTATTGTGGGTAGGTTCTCACCATGGTTTTTCCCTTAACCGGGTTTTCCACATCAAAATATTGGTGTTATGTGTGTGATTTTTATTGTGTTTATCTTTATTCTTGTTGCAGTTGATCAAATCTGAAGTTGTGTTTAAATTGTTTAATCCAGTGAAAACTTATTCACCCCCCCCCCTCTCAGTTTTCCTTCATTGTTGTTGCCAACACAATGGAATCTTCAACATTTATAAGTTTCTAATGATTCATAGCTACTTATCAATAAATTTAATGATAAATTCCTCATAAAGAATGATAAACCTATTCTCTATAAGTGCAGAGTGGATATTTTCAAGTAGTATTTCCCAAATATATCTTTTTAACAATACCCCCACGTGAGAAATAAGGTTACAGGTGCAATGGATAGCATCATATCTCTTTTAGTTATGTTTAATAATTCTTTTGACTAGACTCAAAATGGTATGTGATGTCATTAGTCTTGATACCCCTTAGTAAATTAACATCCATTCTTATCTCTAAGATTGAACCATCCCACCCAACCTATTATCTAATAAGCATAATCTCTCATCTAACCTGCATCCTATGCCACCCTCCTTAGTGGAATGTTCTTTGTCACATCTCATTATTTTTTCTCACATTATTAATACTATAGACACATAAAATCTGCATCACCTTTGTTCTTCATTTTTTAACCTTGTCGCTTGTATAATCTTCTTTATTTTGCACAATTATGTCTGGTCCATTCCTCGATTGGTTTGTTCCCTTATGTTCCCATTTAAGGCTTGGGATTTCATTTTTACCCTTAACATTGTCCCTCTTGTGTCAAATATTTCCCTTGTCGCTTTTACAATGATGTTTTGCCTAATTGCATCCCAATTAGGGTTTTTTGCCCCTCATTTGACCCTCTCGTTCAGCCTTTTTAACACCTATCTATATTCTTCCCCTTTCTTACCACTCCTGATGTGAAAGTTGCATTTTGACCCCTACTTTATCCCCCTTGCATTGTATTTTTCCCCTCTCACTTTGGCGATGTCCTTTTTGAGTGTTTTCTCTATCTCATTTTTTAGGGTTTTTAGCTCTACTTTTAAAAGTTTTGCCGCTTCCCGCCTCCTGTCTTTGATCCTGTTGGACCTCCTTTCCTGCCCATTCATATTAAAAAGTTTCATTTTGACCTCTTTTCCTACCCCATGGCCTTGCATTTTTCCCTTCTCCATTCGGTGACCCGCTTTGACTCGGTTTACTCGGTATTGCTCAGTTTTACCCGGTTTACCCTAATTTCCAGTTTTTCACTCAAATCCTGTCATTTCCTATCTAACCTTTCTTGTTATTTTTAATTTCATTAATTTTTACCCAAATTGACTTAATTTTACCCCTTTAAGGTCCTCGAACATTAATTTAACTAATTTGTCCTTTTAGGTTTAATTAATTTTTTAATTAATTAAGCCCCCTTTTTACTGATTATTCTGTCCTGGTCTATCATCAAACCCTTTCCCCTTTAAAAGTAATTAAACAATATTACATTATTTGGTTAATTTTGATTTATCCCCTTTAATTAAATAATCTTAATTGATTAATTAAAGGTTCATTCATTTTAACCTATAGTTGAATAATTCATTTTCATTATTCAATTATCTAATTATGTCTTCGAATTAAATAAATATCTTTATTTATTTAATTTTCCTAATTATCTTCTAATATGAGGATAATATCTTCTTTTTCAATTTTTTAATTGAAAATATCTTCCCAATTTCAAAAATGGCAACTTTGTCTCATGAAATATATTTGATTATTTGAGAATCTCTATATCTCATTTTAATTCAAATTTTAATTCGAAAATGAGGTATGTATCCCCTAAAACAGGTTTTTTTGCAGTGTCATCACTTTTTCTTTCTTCTCCTTTGTCTTTCCCCAAATGGCAACTCTATCATGTGTTTGATCTTGCCCATCCACCCAATCAAAAATCCTTTCGATCTTGTTCATTCGTCAAGTCTTCGATTTTTATAAATTGAGGACTCCCCTTCAATCAAATCATCTAAATTTTATGCATTTTCATTATGTCTTGATTTTGAGTAATTATTTAGATTAAGCTTTGTTATTATGTCCATTTATCTAGATAATCACATTAAATCACATATTCCGAGTAAGGATCGCATATATCAATCCCCTTCGCTTTCACCATTTCATGCACTTGGCTTCTTGAGAGCGACATATCTATATTAGAATCAAAATGAAGAGCAACGAGATCTAACTAAAAGAATAATGGATGGTTTGTATTTGTTTTATATTTCATTTCAGTTACTTTGTTTGTAGGATTAGGAAGATTAGCATACGATTTGAGTTTTTTTTATTAACTTGGATAGTTTGCATGTGTGTTTTGATTTTTGAAACTAATTCCCATTTTCCTCATCTACATTTGGTGAACCCGATGTGAAGCACATGCAAATTTGACATCTTTTATGAGCTTTGATCAATTGCTGGTACCCAAAAATTTAAGAACATTGATTCTCATGCCCAACACTGGTTCTGTGCAAGTGGCACCTAATCCTATGCAGTTGGCTAAGTTTCCTGTGCAAGTGGTCAATTATACTGCGCAAGTGGTCAAATCTAGTGCGCAGATGGTCAGTTCTAGTGCAATTGGCTAGACAGATTGTAATTTCAACTTAACTTTTTCATATGCAAGGTTTGATTAATAAGCTTTTTGCATGCAAGGTTTTGATCATTTTAATAGCTTAATTTGTAGGTTTTGATAGAGTTGAAGGACATATTCACAAGATTTCAATCAAACAACTTTCATTTAGAATCTTAATTAGTTCTGGATTAACCCTTTTCATTTCATGCAAGAAACTTTCATTTGGGATCTTAAGTAGGTCTGGATAAACCCCTTTCATTTCATTCAAACAATTCTCATCTAGGATCTTAAATAAATCTTGGATTAACCTTACAACTTGCACCTATTTTTAATTAGGTTTGGATTAAGCTTTGATGTCATGCAACAATTTTCACTTATAGGGTTTAATTAGAGGGTTAATTGATCCTCTTTGTTTATCATTATATAGTTTAGAGGATCCAATTAGGAATCATGAGTTAAGATGGGTCTCCCTCCGACAGAACTTATCCCCTTGCTTCAACCCGATCTTGCCTACAACAACCATCAAGTGTTTGCATTGTGTTATCATTGATGTCAACCGCTGAGTAAGTATTGGAAACCGACATGGAATGTCAATCAACAATGGTATGCAGTTTGATGTCATATAGCAGGACTCCCACCGGATGAAGATGTTGTCACTGAATGAAGAGAAGTCTGACAGAAAGTGTGATGCCTCATGATAGCAAGGAAGACAAGGTGGAAGATTACCAAGTCACATGTCTAGTTGAAGATGTATCTGCTCACTTTCAGTAAATTCATATTAGTGCAATGTCGAAAGTAAAGAGAGAAATGTTATGTCAATCGGTTCCCACCAGTTGTTGGCCAGCAGGTGACAAAGATCCATTCTCACTGGGAGATTGGCTGATCGAGTGCAACTACCTATCTACTCCTACCAAATGTTGGCAATATCATAACCCTCTAGGATAAGATAGTCAAAGAAGTTAAAGGCAAATGGTTGAAGGATTATACTAGATGACCAAAGCAAAACATGAGGAAGCCTTTGGTATATGAAACCAAAGATATGCACTGGATCAACAAGAGAAGGCATGATGAGATACCGGGACAGAAGAGGAAGAGTAAGTTGTGATGAGTTTGTCACTTTAACAAACCGGTTGAGTTGAGAACCTAGTTGATGAAGGAGAAGGAAAGGTTTAGCATTGTAGACATGGAGTTACATTGGGATGCAAATGGAGATTTGTGTTACCATTGTTGGTAACAATTGGAGATTGATGGCATGAGTCATCAAGGTTCGACCTGTATGCAGGCAGATGTATTATTAATCGGTATTCAAGAACAGAGCGGTGATAAAACAACTGGTATGGATGATTGGAAAATATTCAGGTGTTGCAGTTCAAAATATATGTTCATAGCATTTCCATGAGTCTATGATTAAAACCACATCAAGTTTGGTGAACCAGAGAGCACGTTTATAATTGACTGATATGTACTCTGTGAAGAAGAATGAATATCATTCTGGTATGCAAGTAGGTGTAGTATCAACCGATAAACATGCCCACCTGTAAACATGTCTATCGGTAAGCATGCAAGGGACAATTAAAACATAGAGCATGACATCATATCATATGAAGTATTATGTCCTAACCGGTCGAACAGAGAAAAGCATGGCTTGAAGTTTAATCGGTTATTGTATAACCGGTAGGGTAAGATGAACCGCTAGTATAAGGTGACCATCGGTTGTGTTTGGTCAGTGCCTGAGCCTAAACTGACATAGTGAACTGAGGTGGATGCCAACAAAGATGACTCGTAGGATCCAGATTGCTAATGTGTAGTGGTGAAGAGTGCGTGATGAGGTAGTTTTCGAATGTCTTCATTAAATGTCGACTACGGAAATCACAGGTGAGTTGCAGAGGATTGCGGCTCAAAGCAGTTCAAAGGATAGAGATTTGATTCTTTGACATCTTGATCGAAGCAGGATATTTGATCATCTTGTTGACTTGGAGAAGGAAATTGCTAGATCATTTAATGTGATCGACAAAAGTAGGGTCGATGTTTGTTAAAAATAGTAAACGTGTATTGGAATAATTAAATATGGCGGTGTCGTCTGATTTGTTACAGGTTGTCCATCTCAGAGATGAAATCCAATTTGATTTGATACAGATTGGGTTGGTGAAGAAAACCCTAGGCACACTAAGTTTAAGTTTATGTTTTGGCGAGAAAGCCTGAATATAAATATTCAGATTGAGATCTAAGTGGTTGTTGTTGTTGTTGAGGCTAGTGAAGAGAAGGTGATTGTTGAGAGAAGAAGAGTGATCAGTCTGATTGCAAGAGAGAAGTACATAGAGAAATTGAGTGCATTGGAGAAGAAATCGGTAAGAGGGGTTTAACCGGTAAGTGTGATGAGAAAGTATTGATCTATATGTTGGAGGATAGACTGTTGAAGTGAAGGTAGATCGAGAAGTGAGAGGAAGAGAAAGAAGAAGGTTTGACAAACAAGATTGAACCGACAAGGTTCAAGGTTTACCAGTAAAGCAGCTATAGAGAATAATTGTTTGTTATACTGGCAGAGACTATACTGGAAATGAACAGAGAGTGAAAGGAGATCCGGTTAGGTGGAAACAAAGTGCAAGGGAAAATCGGGATAGAGAGAAAAAGGTCCTGATAGATTAGAGGCAAAGTGAGAGAAAGAGGTTCAACTGATAAAGAAGAAATAGTGAATTAGATTGTGGAGGATCTAACCGGTAAGGTAGAGGCAGAGTGAATCGAACTGATAGTGATGAGAAGCAGACAATGATGAGAAGCAAAGAAATAGAGAAGAGTTGAACCGACAGGGTGAAGTGTATACAGAGGTTACAAAACTCATTTGTAACAAGATGCTTACTTTGTACTGAATATATAATTCATTGTATTTCACTGAGTTGGTGCTCCTTTGGGTTGGTGCCCTAAACTTTGTAAAAGTGTTGTTTCATTGTGAGGCTGGATTGGAGCAGTAGACTCTAGCAGCATTTCTCACTAAGGTTTTTCCCACTTTGGGTTTTCCTCGTATATCCAATGTTGTGTGATGTTTCTTTATGTGTGCTTGTTTTATGATCATTTCCTTTATCTCACCAATATAATTCCTTAGTCTTGAAATTTCTAACCGATACACATAGTCAGGTTTAAAAGGCTTAAGGTTGTTGATATCCACTGATTCACCCCCCTCCCAGTGGTATCTTGTGTTCTTCATCAAGAAGATATCATCTCAAGATTAGGGGATCTATCTTGGGAAGTCCATACTAGCTACACTTAGTACATGAACATGTCCTTTGTCATATAAGAGGAAGAAAACAAAGTTGAGCATCTTGAGAAATCCTTAAAGAAAGAACTTGAAAAGGAAACAGAACAAGGAGAATTGCAAGAAGTAGTCCAAATTCCTCCTTCTCCTGAATCTCGATAGGAGTCTTGTTTAGTAACCTTAGATCCATTGCATCCTTAGCTTAGAAGGTGTTTGGTGTCTGAATCGTCAGGTCTTTTATCTCATATCCTCAGAAAATGAACCAAAAAAAATGTCTCATAGAGTAACATTTAGAATTTCCAGGTCCCATAGGAGAAGATAACTTAGAAGAGTGAGTAGGAACTTTTGAAGAATCCAACTAGCCGAAACCTTGTTCACCCATCCTGACACATCCATTGCTCTTATTTTATATCAGACCCATATCTTTGGCTACACCTAGAGGTATTGTATGCATCTAATCCCATCAACTCAGAATCTTAGGAGAAATACAATGAATTGGTATGGTTCTCCCCATTGAAGAAGAGGAAACATAAACACTAACACCGGTAATACAACCTGGTCTAGGATTTCATGATAAGCAAGTAGGTATAATTTCAGAATTGTATGGTTTAGCTTAGAGAACACATTCTAGTTGGGCCATATTTTGACAAACCACTACCACTTTAGAACAAGAAACAAAGAAAGCACAACGCCTAGAAGCAAAACTAGAAAGAGAATGTGAAGAAGAACAAAGGAGAATTAATCAATGATATAAACAACATCAAAATCAGATCAATCCTGCACCTTGACAGCAAGATTAAAACTTCTTTCACCCTCCTTTTATCAATTTGTGCTTAAATTAGGATTTTATGGTCAAAAATTGAAAAATTGAAGCTCTATCAAACCTCTGCACAGGTGGTCAATTATACTGTATAGGTGGCCAATTCTACTGCGTAGGTGGTCAAATCTAGTGTGCAGTTGGTTTAATCTAATGCACAATTGATAATGTTTTGGGGAATTTATAGGTATACTTATATTTTTGAATCATCTTGGTCAATCAGCTAGATTAAAGTTTCATTTCATTTTCTTGGTTTACTAATTAGTTTCATGCAACATTGTGGCTTCTGTGGGATGAATATTGAATTTATAAAATACTAATTTGTTTGATGCAGAATGATTGTCAAAGAATGAATGTCAAACAAATGTTTTATTTGCGTAAATCACCATTGTTATCTTTTCAATTTGGTTTAAAATGGACACAAGATTGCCTTTTGATTAGAGTAGCTCACATACTGTTATCTTTAAGGGAAATGAACTTTTGTCTTCTGTCTCTGGACCACTTGCCCAATTTGTAGGGTGGGCCCATTGTTGCATTGATTAGGTACTTTCCACCTGCCTTCGGGGTCTTGGGAGAGAAGGAAAGGCGATAACAACACCTACATTTTATTTTGTAGTAGAGGGATATCCTTGACTGGGGATTTTATCACGTCACAAGGGTATCTCGAATTGGGACACATTGGGGAGTCGTCTCTCCCAGCGTGATCTCGAGCGGTGTGTTTTTGAGCTGCTATATAAAAAACCTAGTTAGATGGTTAGATTGTTGAGTGAATTTGACGTATGTGGAGGCCTTCTCTACACCAATAAGCTCAATTAGAGCCTTAAGTGGCTTGCTTCATAGATTCGTTATTAGACTAGACCCGTTGAAAAAATTACTACGAACCAACTGTTCTAGATTGCCAAAAACCTTTTACTTGTTGATTAAGGGATTGTAATATGTGCATGCCAAAGAAAACAACTCATGTACCCTTCAACTTGAGATAGAAAATTTCTCGAGATCTTCAAGAATGGAATTCATTTTGTATCCAACTTCCCACCAATTCTAGATCTAAATCCATTGACACAAGGTTTCATGCAACCGAGACTATTTTCAAGAATGGAATTCGTTCTATATCCAAACTTTAGTTATGTTAGACCTAAGTCATTGCTAAATATCAATGTACAATCAAAAGGATCATCTGATTCAGAATCTTCCCAAGAGAGTCATCTTTCCCTAACTAAAGTGTCATGAAAAAAAATGGACAGAGCTATGAATAACATGATAACTCAATGATGAACGAATAGTACCAAACCAGTACTGAGAGGGGGGGTGAATTAGTATAGACAAAATATAGACCTAAACCGGTTCAGCAGCAATCCCTCCAAATGACTGGCAAACAGTGACACCGGTTTGAAACAGAGTGCAACTGGTAAAACTCAGAACAACTAAAATAATCATAAACCAGTTACTCACTAAGTTTTCCACTCAACTCAAAACTACACTACCATTTCACCCTTATGCATGAACAGGTAATCTATCATCATATCTTCACAATAGCTAGTTCAACATGTTTTATTGACAGGCATAAAACACAGAACCATCATATGCTTATCAGGCAATAACAAAGCATCACATATGACACACATATTTTTCACATGGAAACCCAACTGGGAAAAACCACGGTGGGGATGAATACCCACAAGCTTGTTGTTGAACTCTTTGGAAGTCTGCTCTATTAGAAGCCTTGTCCGGTTAAAGACATTACAAAAGGTTCTGCTAGGAACCGATCCTGTTAGAGATCACCCGGTTAAGGGATGGCTACAATACCCGGTTAAGGGTTAAACCCTGTTAAGGGTACCTTGTTAGAGGATTTCAAGAACTCAATAGCTAAAGGATTTCCAGAGCTCTCTAGCTTTCCAGATCTCAATAACTTTGAGCTACCCTGTTAAGGGATTTACAACAAGCCGGTTAAGGCTACCCTATTAGGGGATTTTCCAACTGTTGAGGTGGTTAGAGATCAACAGGTATTATAATGATCTGGTAACATCACTCAATGCCAATGCAGATCTGCTTAAGCTCCTCTTCACCTTCTACACTTACACTCTGTAGGTATCACTTCTCTCCTCTGTTCTGGCAAGGATCTCGTATCCCTTCTCTTGGATACTCACACACAGCTTTTTGCCAACAACCTCTGAAAGAGTCACAACATCAACCTTATAGGACAACAGATAGGTCAGTAGCATAAACCCTAAACCCTAGACCTGTTAGGTTAAGGAATTCAAACAGTTCAATCCTGATCGTTGATCATATTGTATTGAATGCAATAGTCTTGATCCAATCTCAAGACATTCTCCATCATTTGTTTTCCATCGATTTCATGGTGGCTAATAACCCATCACGTGTTATCACCGTTTATAGACTTCGCACATTCCCGAGGTAGATAGGAACAATCTCCTTTACGCAAGATCCTTCACGCGCACAAGGCTGATGTGGCAACATGATCTGTTCTTCATTACAATGCTAACTCATCACACAATGTCACCGGTTGAGCCATACAGGCTTGAAGCACTTCAACCGAAAACCTTGAAGTTGAGACTACCAACCGGTAGTTATACAACGCTTCCATGTGCCAGTTCCCATAACCATATGCCGGTTCATCTTGAATAAGCACACCGCTTCACTTTGGCACAAATGTCGGTTCACAGTGTTATACCGGTTCTCACATATGTCGGTTCATACCTCTTCAACATATTGACATCAATGACAACATACAATGTCATTATGTCCACATATCGGTTCACATAATGCCAACATTACCCAAGAGTTGTTGAAACCTTAGACAAGCTAATCTTCAATGACGATTTATCAACCCACTTAAAGAAAAACTGGCCTCAACATCTAAATATCGAACCGAGATAGAAGAACTTGAAACCCAACTTGGAACACAAGAATAGATGCGACAAGTCCAGCCACTAGTTCAAATAGATCCTCCTTGACAAACATATCCTACCATAGGACACACTAGGGAAGACCTAGGGAAAAGACATCGCCTTGTGTAGAACACTTCAAATGCTCCCTTCGATTAGTTTGATAATCCCTTGTTAAGTGTAGCATCATCCACACAACAAATTAATCCTTATAAGGTAATAATGGGACATTGACAGACACTATTTGACCCTCAATGGTAAATGTTCAGCAATTTATGATTCAAGAAACAATTACCTACATAATGTCGTATATTCCTCCCCTAGATGAAAATGTACAAAGAGTTATTGTTACACAAACAACAACTTCTCTCATCCCACCAATGCAAACACAATCTTATGAACCAATGAAAAATGCACCAGTCAGTATTCCTATAGACCAACCGAGCAATGCTCCACCCCAAGAAGGCGTAAACATGATATCTCATTCTAGGCCTTGAAGACATAGAAAACACAAAATAGATATGCTCGACAACTTCCTTGAATAATTAGGATATACATAACCAACCGCCCGAAAACAAAATGTTGCTACACAACATCAACAACAAGAACAACCTATTGTACACATTGATACCATATTTCAAAACACTGGACAAATGCAACTACAACCTATCATCCAATCACACCAACAACGGTTTGGATATCTACAACACCAACAAGAAATACCTCAAGCTCCCCGAGTACAACAAAGAACACAATCAAGAGTTCAAAAAATTTCAGTATTACAAATGCAAAAACGTCATCAACCCCTTACAATTCATACTCTACAACAACTAGTTAAAGAAAGATAATAGTATCAACCCCAGGTCCAAATGACAATACAATTTTTGCAAGCACGATGAGAAAACCAATACCAGGACACTATGGCAGCACAACACATAGACCCATACCTAGATACACCAATTGCTAGTATGCCTCATTCTACCATATTGGGACATCAAGAACAAAACTTGTTAGGAGAAACAACATATAAACAACGAGGTTACAATGATGAACCCCCGAGACAAGAGCCTATTGATACCATGACACAACAAATTCAGAGGTTATCCAAATAAGTTGAGGCATTACATACGAAGGACATCAAAAAAAGTTATACATTGCAAGACTTATGTCCAAACCCCTTTGACAAAAGTTTGTATATGCCTCCCTTCCTGAAAAATTTCAATGTACCTAAATTTAACAAATACCAAGGGAAAGGAGACCTGAAAGGTCACATTAGAGAATTTTATGCCTCCTACATTGAAATACATTATGAAGAAACATACCTCATGTGTTTGTTCCCATGAAGTTTATCTGGACAAGCAATGGACTAGTATGCTCGATTGCTTGGCAATATAAAATCATGGAATGAGTTGGCTGAGAAATTTATTTTCCACTTTACTTTTAACATGGACAACAAAGTGACCATGACTGACCTTTGCACAACTAAATAGAAAACGAGAAAATCCTTTATCACATTCCTACATAGATGGTGAAACCTAGTCATTCGTTGTCTGATTGATATCCTTGAGGAACAATAAATCAATCTATTCATTGAAAATATCACACTAGAATTACTATATGAGCTGAAAATCAAGAGACCTAGTTTTATTCCCAAACTTATCAAGAAAGGAACAAACCTTGAGAAAGCTATTATACAAAAGGGAGTGATTGAAATATCTAAAGACAACAACAATGACAAAGGAAAATTTTGGTCTTGAAACAAAAATGTTATTAATGATAGAGTTGTAGACGCGAAAATAGTAAATAATGCACAAACAAAGCTTATTCTTAAAGGAGTTGCATCATCAAGTGTCCAACTAAATGCTCAGTCTCCTCAACAAAATGACACATTAAATCAACAGTAAGTGGCCAACAATCAACAATGAAGGCCTCTTCAAAATAAAGACACACCTCCTCACCAGTTTACATCATTGTGGGAACCTATTGAATCTGTCTTAAAACAATTGCTTCAATCAAACCTCATTCAATTACCTAAAATCAAGAATGAGCCATCAATAAAACCTGGCTGGTGGAATGACATTTAGTATTGCAAATATCACCGCACAAAAGGACATAAGACTCCCTCGTGTTTCCAATTAAAACACTTGATGCAATATTTAATTGACCAAGGTATGATTGAGATAGATTCCTCGACACCTTCCTCAAACAAAGATCTTATAATTTTCAAAACTTTGTTAATAGATCATGATAAAGAGAAGCCCTTTGCATCTAACTCTCATCCGAAAGACAATATAAATTATGCCAATGTTCCTCACCACAATACCATCAATTTACTTCTTGTGTCAGATAGTTGCATATCCACTATGAGAATTAGAGATCCAAGTGTTTAGTGTGCAATAACAATGTGGAGATCCAAGGTTTTCCTGCAAGGAGATCCTCCTGTGTCCCAAGTCCCCACTCAATATAACATCTTGGATCATTTAGGAAAAACACCTACACAAATTTCTATCCTAGATTTGTTGCAAATATCTCTTGTTCAAAGGGAAATCCTTAACAAATCATTACAAGAATCCACAGTGCCTACAAATATAAATTTTGATCAATTCCAGGCTATGATAGGACAAATTGTTCCCTCATGCCCTGTTACCTTCATTGAAAATGATGTTCCATGTGACAAACCTAATCACAATGACCCCTTACATCTAGAAATTTTTGTGCATAATACAAAGATAAGACGAGTCTTGATAGATGGTGGAGCGGGACTAAACATTTGTACATTAAGATTTGTTATAGCTCTGGGTTATTCTGAAAATGAAATTGATCCTTCCAAGAGAAAAACTATCAAAGCATATGACAAAGTAGAACCCCTTTCAAAAGGCATCATCATGCTACGAATCACTTTTGAACCTATTACTGAATATATCATGCTACAAGTTTTGGATCTTGATCTTCCCTACAATATGATCATGGGTCACCCTTGGATACATGACATGAAAGCAGTCCCTTCTACATATCATCACAGCATAAAATTTCCCTACAATTGAGCAGATGTCACCATCCCAGGAGATTTGAACCCTTTTTAATTTTGTGCCAACTTGAAAGGAGTTCCTAAACAACAAGTGTATGTAAATAGGGAATCAATTGACATCTGATAACACCTCTCAAAACATAGATCCTCAAACATTGGCTAAAGTTTCTAAGGGAAAAATGAAAATTGAAGATTAGGGATGTGCAGAATATACTACAACACAAACATTCCACATTGGAAAGTAACCTATTTCTCCTAAATCCTATGGAAAACCATGCTTTGTGTGCAAAAAACATAAGGTCGCCATTTAGCAAAAACCTCATACTACCTTCACCAAGTGGGGGGACCATAATGAAGAACAAATTGACGAACACCCATCCAAATGGCTATACAAAGATGAATAAGAAGTTCCATCTATGCAAATACATGTTGAAAACTATGGTAAAGGATTCACCATCCTATAGAAAAATGGTTATGATGGACACATTGGTCTTGGCATGGATAGACAAGGGATCATAGAGCCTATTCAACTGAAATAACAACACCACACCTGAGGACTTGGATTTGAACCATTACGAATTGGTCCTCCCAACACCAAAGTGACGTCTTGTGAAAAAGAATGTACTCTCATTGATGTAGAGACATTTGAGAAATACCCTAGAGAACCCAGTTCCTTTTCCTCTAGTTCTTATGCCTTGAGTGATCTTTTCATTAAACCAGATGACCTACCCATTGAAGAAAAACATGTCAATACCCCTCTTCCCGAACAACTTTGCCTTAGACCCTATATTTTAGACTTTTGGGATCCCAACTCTTCCTTTGAAAGAGACCATGCTGAAAACAATATTGACAGTGATGATATCGATATCTATGTTATGACCTTCACCCTTGCCACACTTGACCTATATGATACCAAAAATAGCATGCCTCTGGTTCATCTAGAACTCATTGATTGGGATCAACAAGGACCGTCGAGTTTAGAATATTTTGAAAGTGATGAGGCCATAATAGCGTTCCTTGATTCTCAAGATGATATATGGACACAACTTGGGGAAACAATCCCTTTTTCCAATCAAGAAAAAATTGAAAAAAATGAGAAATGAAAAAAATAAATCTCTTGGTGAAAACCGCAAGGCACCTTTAGAGGTGACAAAAGTAAAAATAAATGATGTATCTAAGGGTCAAAACCTTTCTAAGGTGCCCAAAGATGGAAGAGTCAATAAACTCTTGGTAGAGTATGAGAAATCTCCTCTCCTAATAGAAATGACAAAAGAAATCAACTTAGGGGCGTCAGATAACCCTAAAGTTATCCATCTTGCAGCCTCATTGACAGAGAAAGAAAAGATAGATTTCATTAACTTCTTCCTGCAAAGACAAATCAATTTTGCCTAGCCTCATGCAAATATGCCAGGGTTAGATTCAAAATGGTGCTTCACCATTTGTCGTTACAACAAGGTGCAAAACTGGTCAAAAAGAAATTGAGAAAAATGCACCCATAGAGAGTATTGCTTCTGAAAGCTGAATTAAAAAAGTTATTGGATGTTGGTTTCATTAGGCCTATTCACTATGTTGAATGGATATCAAATTTGGTTCTAGTGAGTAAACCCGCTAGGGGCATTCAAATATGCACTAACTTTCGTGACTTGAATAAATCATGTCCGAAAGATGATTTCCCATTACCCAACATTGACATAATTGTAGACTTGACTATTGGTTACAAGATGATGTACTTAATGGATGGATTCTCTGGATATAATCAAATCAATATAGCTCCTAAAGATCAACCTAAGACATCTTTCACATGTGCTTGGGGAACCTATTGCTGGAATGTTATGCCCTTCGGCCTCAAAAATGTCGGAGCAACCTATTATAGGGCTATGCCTACTATTTTCCATGATTTCATGCATACACTAATGGAAGATTATGCAGATGATATACTTTCAAAATCACTTACCAGAGACGGTCATCTCGGTATCCTCACTTTGATCTTTGACATAATGGAACAATACAAGCTCAGACTCAATCTTAAGAAATGTGTTTTTGGGGTAAACTCTAGAAAATTATTAGGATATATTATCTCTCATCGTGGTATAGAAGTTGATCTAGCAAAGGTGAAAGCTATCATGGATATGCCCCCCTTGTCAAATCTTAAACAATTACGAAGTCTAAAAGGAAAATTGCAGTCCATCAAAAGATTCATAGCTCAATTAGTTGATAAATGTCATCCTTTTCAACTTTTTCTTCCTAAAAGAGTGAAATTCAAATGGACGGAACAATGTCAACAAGCCTTCCAACAATTGAAAGATTATTTGCTATCACCCCCAGTATTGATGCCACCAATTTAAAATAAACCCTTTTTGTTGTATATATCAGCAACTGCAACAACATTAGGAGCTCTTATAGCACAACATAATGTACAAGGAAAATAACAAGCAATGTACTATATTAGTAGAACTCTAATTGGCTACGAGTTGAACTATACACCAACTAAACAAGCATGCCTCGCAGTTGCCTTTGACATGCAATAATTAAGACATCACATGTTAAGTCATAAGACTTTGCTCACTGCCAAGATAGATCCTTTGAAATATTTACTCAATAGAGAAATACTCATCGGATGCCTTGCTAAGTGGGTTATGATATTAATAGAGTTTAATATCCAATATGTAGACCGAAAGGCAATCAAAGGACAAGAAATAACAGATCAACTCGCAGAGGCACCTCTTCTAAGTGATAACCCACTACTATTTGATTTTACAGATGAATCCTTTTCAATATCACCTCCCCTCTTGAGTGGAAACTCTATTTTGATGGCTCACATACACACCATGGCTCAAGGACATGTATACTATTTTTTACTCCACAAGGAGATGCTATTCCTAGGTCATTTAGAATCAGTTTTCAATGCACCAATAATATTGTAGAATATGAAGCCCTCCTTACAAGATTAAAGATCAAGTAGTACAGTGGAACATCAAGCATTTATATGTTTATGGTGATTCTTAGTTTCATCTGACTAACAAATGATGAATATGAGACAAAAGCTGAGAATCTTGTTCCTTACAAAAAATTGGTTGATTTCTACAAAACCAAGTTTACCACAATCACTTTCAGTCAAGTACCACGACTAAAAAGCAAGCCTGTAGATGCCATGGCTACTATTAATTCCATGCTCGATATGCCCCAGAATGTTACTAAATGTGAGTACTTGGTTGAACAACTATTAATTTTGGCCCATGAAATCTCGCAATCTGAACTCGTGTGTGAAATCATTGATCCCAATTCCCCCTTGTGTCAAGACATATACAATTACTTGAAAGACCAAATTTTACCTTCTAACTTATCCAAAAATCAACATTTCTCCTTCATCCATCAAACCACTAGATTTGTTATCATTGGTGACACCTTGTATCCAGAGTTTACTTTAGTGGCGAATATTCACCAATGGTGAATTTTTCACGTCGGCCATGTCAGAAATGGCAAATATTTTGTACCGTTTGGGGGTGGCCATGTCGCCAGAACATTATCAATTTCCGTCATAGTCACAGCCTGATCACCATATGTTTTATGCAAATAAATGTTTCTATGCGATGATTTCGCCAATACAATATATGGTGGATACACGGTAAATTTAATTGTTTCGCCTACACTCTCCGAGGTTGCCTTAATAGATGACCTTAATTCGCCTATAGGCATGTGAAGATTTGTTAGCCAGGGGGACCCAATTCGCCTGACATCTCTCTAACGCGTGTCTCCATTCACCCCACCTTTTGCCAACTATATTGTATTCGGTTATTATTTGGACGACCTATAATTGCCTCGAAAATTACATAAGTCGTGTTATAGTTATGCGGGATTCACCAAATATTTGTATACCATATAAAATTCCCACGGAATTCACCATATAAGGATTGGTATAAATACATGCAAAGATCAGATCTATCTCAATATCTCAACACAATCTGGTGGGTTCTAGTCTCTGAATTCTGATCAATAGTGAAGTTTCAGACCAAGGAAAATCATTGTTGTTGAGTCATTGACTGTATTGGCGACTGCTAGTGACATAAAGCCTAAAGGTAAGCGATCATATTTTTGAAGTGGTCTATTATACATTATAGCCTATTATTGCTTCTTCAGCAAATTGATATTTTTTTGGCAGCCTTTATTTCGTTGGAGATGTCGAATAGGAAGAGGGGTAGGAAACCTGCAAGTGGGGAAGGCCAGGAGAGGCCAACAAAAAGCAGAACGTTGTCTTCATACTTTGGCATTGGATGTGAAAATCAGGAAGGTACATCATCACAAGCACAAGTACAAAATTCACCACCTACACCGCATGTTGAAGACAGCGGCAAACCTGATATCTCAGATCAGGATGATCTTGAAGAAGATTATTTGGTAGATACCCAAGTTAGCCGGAATGATATAATCAACTTGGGTGATAATGCCATTGATGATAATGCACGGAAGGGGAAAAGAATAGCCATATCAAAAAAGGGTGAACCACAATCAAAAAAGGATCGGGAGTGGGATATGTCAGTGAGGAATTTTCAAATTAATTTGGCATCAAAGTATCCATTCATTGAACTAGTCGAGAATCCAATTGAAGGCGAGCCTCCAATAGAATGCAGGTGTAAGATTTGCACTTGGAAACATAACAAGGAAATTAGGTTGCAGCTAAAATTTGACACCATAGAAAAGCATATGGGTAAATTTTATGAAAAACAAATGATAGATGGGGTTGAAAAATCAGTGATAAGATGGAAAACAAAGGATGAATGTAAGAATGTGAGGAATGCCGAAGAGTATTATTTTCATGAGAAATTACAGATGAAGCCTATTGAATTTAAAGGTTCTATTGAAGCTATTTTTGGAAAAGAAATGCAAATAGAACAACTGGGAAAAGTTGTTCAGTTAAGCATTGTTTTTCATATTTTGAGCAGAGGGCGTGCTATGACAGATTTCCCATCAATTAGTGGTTTATTACACTTTTTGAAAGTTCCTAACTATCCTAATAGACACTGGTCAGTAAATAGTGGATGGGAATGGGCAAGTTGTCTTGCTGAGGTTGAAAAAGAAGATGTACAGGAAAAAATAAGAGAGTCAAACTTCATTGCATTTTCTTTAGACGAAGTTACCGCAGTAGACAATACTTCATGGGTATGCATGCATGTTTATACTGTAGAGAATCATACCCGCCAACCTCATCTACTATCTATTGCTAAAATGAAGGAGAGTGCGATAGCGGAAAATTTATTTCAACTAGTAAAGAGAAGTTTAATTGAATATGGAGGTATGGATGACATGACGGTAGCCAAAAAATTTGTTTGTGTTGGAGCAAATGGAGCTTTAGTAATGCAAGGTCACACGAACGGACTTTGTACAAAGATTGAAACTTCATTCGCACTGTACATTACTGCAATTCACTACATGGCTCACAAAATGAATTTAGCTTTTGGAATTGTGAGCAAGTTTGCTTCAATTAAAAAAATTGAAATTTTAATCAGAGAGCTATACTCACACTTCTATCAAAGTCCCAAATGATTTATGGAATTTCAAAACTTTTCTGATGGATTAACTGATGGGAACAAGCTTCTCAAGGATAATGATACCAAATGGATCTCTTTGGATGGTCCAATGCATCGAGTGTTTTCAGAATATCCATCCTTGATTGGACTATTTCACACAACTCGCGACGAATCAGATCAACCGAAATTTCCAGAACTTCTTGGCAGGTTAAGTAATTTAGAGACACTCTTAACTTTAGCAGCTCTTCTGCCCATGCTAGAGGAAATGAGGAATATTATGATGGCTTCCCAAAAAAGAGCTTTGTATATTGTAGAATATGCTACGCTGCGTAAGATGACATGCCTGACCCTTGACAATCTCTATCAAAATCAACCAACACTATCTGATGAAAAAATTGTTAAGTGGTGGACAATCACAGATTTGAACAATCCTGATAACTTTTTACAAATCGGTGTAGATAGGGAGGTATGTGCCAATGTATGGGGAGTTGAGATACCAATGCACTTCTATGCCACAGTTGACCCCAAGGAATCAGGAAAGCGCCTTAGGAAGAAACTAGCAAGAGTTACAAAGGAAGATTTCAACAAGATTGTTGAGACTGTAACTACTTCTGTGAAGAAAATTGCATATGATCTTTCCTCACAAATTAGAAGTAGATTCCCTCCTGAAAACCTACTTGAAGCCATGTCTATTGTGTTTCCTCATTATTGGAGCCTCAACAGTGCATCTAATTTTTGAAGTAAGCTACTAACTTTGGTAAAACAATTTTGCATTTCCAGAGAATTTAATGGAGTAACTATAAATGGAATATTAGACAAAACTCATCTTCAAGAGAAATTAGCTCATTTTGCATACACTATGAAACAACAATATGCCAAAATGGATAGCCCCCACGAAGAGGGATCAGTAACAAGGGTTTGAAAATATATAGGTGAGAACAAAACCTTGCATGATTCAATGCCAGAATATGTGAAGCTTGTTGATTTATGTCTTACCATGATATTGGGTTCGGCGGAAGATGAGAGAGTTTTCAGTGCTTTGGGGTTCCTAAAATCAAAGCTAAGAAACAAACTAGACAAAAATTTGGAAAATTGCTTGAGGCTCTATACATCTAGGTATGATGCCCACACTTTTCCTTACGATAGGGCACTGCAAATCTGGAGGTCCAAATGTGAAAGAAGAGGTTTGGGCAACACTTCAAACCAAAGTGCCAGTGGGACTACTGGAGCTACTAGTAGCATTGAGATGCAGTTCGGCGAAGATATGCAGACTCAGACTCAGAGTGAAGAAACCATAGACGGGAATCAAGAAAGCACTGAATTTGATGAGGATGAATGGCAACTATAATAGTAAGAGATTGGTATTTATTAATCTTATTACTGTATCGCATCATTCATATTACAAAAGCATATTAATTTTTGCAATTAGAATTTAATATTGATTTGTAATTATATTTTTCAACTTTCTATTTCCAAATTTAAAATAGCATAATAAAAAAAAACCATAATGTGTTTATTGATACAGAGATGTTTATTGTTTATTTATACATGTTTGAGTCTAAAATCTGTGTGATACATTTCAGAACCATATGATACAATTCATTCAATAGTAATACACATGTCACGAACTTAGGTTTTCATTAATTCTTTCAAAATATAGCCATATGATACAATTCATTCAATAGTAATACACCAAATTCCAATCTATCTGACTCTCCATACCAATTGCAAAAGTGAATACAAAGTTTCAAAACCCTTTGCAAATGACCTTGAATTCCCTTTTATAAAAACAAGAGAGCAACAACAACTCCTGTGTGATTCTCCAATGTCAATGCAAAAGTGAATACAAAGTTTCAGAAGTAGAACCCTTTGCAAAATTGCAAATGACCCTGAATTCTCTTTTATAGAAACAAGGGAGTAACAACAGCTTCAGTTCGAATTGCAAGTTTGCAACATGTGAACACTGAACATCAAAATCACAAACTTAGCACATATTTATATGGCCATCACAGGCCGTATTAGCAATTTAACATCTGCTACATGTTTGATGTCTCTTGTTCAAAAAACAGAGTTCAAAATTAAATATTAATTCATGCCATGACAAATTAAACATAGATAATAGCAGTGCCTAAAACCTACTAATCAAAAATAGAGAAATGCATAAATGTTAAAGCAAGGGAGAATTTGAGAATACAAATTTACTGGCTAAAGTTTTGCATTGTGCATCATAGATTCATAGGCTGGATTAGCAAAATAGCAATAGTGAGCACTGTTTTTTTCCTATTCATAAAATAGATTCATAAGCTGGATTAGCAAAATAGAATTAGCCAGTGCATCATAGATTCATAGGCTGGATTAGTAAAATAGCAAACAAAAAAAACATAAAAGCTTGAAATTAAGAATAAAAGAAGAAAATTGTGCAATACATACTATGATTCTTAAGAATTCTATGCCAGTTTTTGTAGGGTGCTCCACTCTTCATCTGATGGAAGGTCAATATTTTGTAAACTATGGAAAGTCAACTCCAACTTCGTCAACATTCCATATTTATAAGATTTACTTGACACCACTGTTTCATCCAATACCGTATTTAGAGTTGTAAATGGTTGGATGAATTCCAGAAATCTTTTGGGAGTTGTGTCCTTTGGAAGCAAGTCTAAATCAGACTTCATTTTTATCTCCATGATTTTTTTGTAAGCTTCTTCTCCAATGAATTTATTTGATGTGTCAACAGGCTTAGGCAAACCAAGTTTAATCAAATTATTTTTCATTTCTTGTAGCTTCACTATCTTGTTTCCACAACTGTCCATAACTTCTGATGTTTCCCTTAGCTTCTGGCATTTTTGAATGATAGATGATGTCTTAATTGTGGCATCAATGCGGCTCTTAATTCCCTTGGATGCCAAGTAGCTGTCACTGGAACTGTAGACTACTTTCAGAATCTTTTTTGCCATTTCCTCTTTTGAATAAACATGTGTGCTCTTTTCATAGTGCCCTTTGATTTTTATAAAAATTTGTCTCATACTTTCAGTCAATTGAAACCATTCACACAACTTCTCACTACTCTGCATTATTCGCTGCCAAATGTTTTTTTGTATATACTTCATTGTATTTTTCATATTGTCTTTCAATCTATCCTCCAAAGTTTTTATTTTATCATTTGCATTGTGCAGGTCTTCTTTCATTTGTGCACATTTTTTTCTTTCTTCCTCTACTTCCTCTTGCAAATGTTTTTCTTTTTCCTTCCCATGATCCAATAGGTCCTGTAACTTTCTCATTTCTGCAGCAGCAGACTCATAACTTTTGTATAATTTTTGAAAACTGGCTTTTTCCTCAACAATTTTTTTACTGTTTTTAGCTAGTTTTTCAGTCAGGTCCTTCAATTATGCATCCTTCTTCTCCCGCTCTGCAATTTCTACTGCAGAGCCCAAATTTTTAATTCTTTTCTATAAATCATTTCACTTGCTATCTGCGGCTTTCCTCCTTGACTTTTTCGTTTTCCAGGTCTGCCTGTAACTTTTCTATTTGTTTCTCCAGTTTATTTTTTTCCCTCTCCACCTTTAGCAGTGAAGTGTAGACCACTTCGTTAGTCCTTTTTGACACACTAATTTTGTCCACATTATGTACTTTGGAAAAATCCATTTGGAGGGTGCTAACTTGAAATTGAGAGGGATCTATCTGACTGTGTGGTGGATTTTTATCTTTAGATGTGCCCAGGGGCATAACAACCATGAACTCCATCATATCTTTCTGTGGGTCATATGTTGGAAATACCCTGTTCCTTGCAGGTTGTTCGTTTACAACTTCAAACACGAAATTCCTATGAAATGCTTTCTTTTTTTCTTTATTTGCTTTTGTTGTGTGTTCATAATTTTCATAGTAATCACGAAATTGAAAATGTGGGCTTGCTGAAGCAATTGAATGTTTGAAAGGTGACATAGGAATAACATAGGCTCCAGTTCCACTTATTCCTGTGGTTTTAACTAATGCTTGACGAGGATTACCAATAGTAGTTCCTGATGTTGTCCCACTCCCACTGACCCTTTCATGTGTAGTTTTCATAGTCTTTTGAGGTGTGTGATCTGAAGCTGCAAATGATTGATTTGTAGTGTCAGTGGCACTTGATATAGGATTCTCAATAGTATGAGATTGATTATCTACCTCTAGTGGCCTCTTGCGAGAGATTTTTTGTTGTTGCCCTTGTCCAACACCAAGACAACTAGTATCAGTAGTAGTACCCATGCCAACCCCACCAATCACAGCGGCACTTGACTGAACATTAATAGGAATACTATCCCCAGATTCCCCACCAGTGGCAGTGGCACTTGATTCACCACCAATGGGAATACCATGATGTGGTGGTGGTTGTGGATTTGATCCTGAAACAAATGTAGGTGGACCCTGAGGGTAATGAGTAGTACCTATCCCTAATGAATCTGAAGAATCAAGTCCAATGACTGGTTTATAAGGACCTTTTGATTTTGACTGTGATGGAAGTTGTACCTGAAGTGGATACCAAATGCCCTCTCCTCTGGGACATAGACCACCACCTTCAAAACCCATTTTTTCCACAAGGTTTGCCCCTTTGCTATATTTTTCTTTCATGGACTCACTGACTCCACCTAATATTTTAGGGACTGTAGTAGTTGTTGGAGGGGGCTCAATGACAACCTCATGATCATCATCATCACCTTCAGTCCCGCCATGCTCCATATCCCACAATTTGCTAAACTTTGCATCCTCGTCGATGCTCTCAAATTCTGCACTTGTCTTTGGTTCACTGAGATTCCTCCTCATAGTCCAAAAGTCATTTATTTTGGTTTGAGTGAAATAATTCTCTTTACATTCATGCATAATTGATTTGGGAATAGTTTTTTTAGATGGATTAGCAGATTTTAGGTAGAAATTGTAGGACCTCCTATTTTGGATGCCCTGGCCCTCCTCTGTTGTCCTCTCTGTGTGCATTTGCAATGCCATAATTTGTGACAAAATTTCTTCTGTTGAAATGTTATTGTCAGCTGAAATTTTCTCCATCTCTTTTTTAACCTCATCCCAGGAGTCCTTGTTTCTAAGCTTTTCTAGCAATGGCTTACTTTCATGTTGACATAACGCTGAAGAGTTCCCATTTTGCTTAATCCTTGCTTGAACTACACCGATTGGATCATACTGCCAGAGACCCTCATCACCAAAGTTAAAAACTGTCAAGAAATCATGTGCCACAATGAATGCTTTTCTCTCAAATGTGAACCCTCGACATGAGAAAGGAAAGGAAGGAAATATGCTCTTCTTTTACTAACCATGGAAGTGTCTATCTGTGCTCTCCAATGGCCGTACATACTCTAATGCAAATACCCTCTCTGACACATGTATTGGAAGTCTGTATGGTTTTACTGCTGATTCGTAAAACCTTAACACAGTGAATTCTTCCATGAAGAATCAGTCAGCCAATTCTATTTGACTTCCAAGTTGAATGCAATCTCTACAAGACATAGGCAACCTAGGCATTGGAGTGCTTGTAATTTCATTATACATTGGTGCCAAAAAGAAGTCTACAAAATGGTTGTAGTTCTTTCTGTTATCATGCATCCTTATCTTTGGGGTCCAATCATATATTGGACACTCTATTCTCTTCCCAGTCTTCTCATCAATCTTATAGCTCACAATTTGAAGCTTGTTGGTCTCAAATATTGCACGATACTTGGATAGAAGGAGATAGCACAGGTAGGATGAGAACCTAAATGTCTTACAGGAACCTTTTTTGATCATTAGTAACTGTTTTTGCATGGATTTTACAATGTGCTCAATAAAATTATATCTTACTGGCTGACCTGCACAATGGATATTATAAATCAGTTCAAGAAGGCTTGCACCGACTTCCCTATCATTTTCCAATCCCAGGCAAAACGACAGCAAGGAAATAGTATCCCCAACCCATGGAACAAAAATTTTAGAATCATAAGGAGGCTTATGATTCTGATCCAACACAATACCAGTACCAATCTTTATTAGAGCTTTGATAAATGAATCTCTGTGACTTGGATCAAGACTCTCATAATTCTCTGCCAGCTTTCCTAGGTCAATTTGGACGTTTGAGTTTTGGGCTTCAAATCCTAGGTTCAACAAATGAGCAAATTCTCCCTCGTTTATGGATAGAATTTCCTCTTTTGTATTTTTATTGACAATTGCTATTTTATCTTCATCATAATTTTCAGCGTAGACCATGACAAAATTAGGGCAAGGGAATACTTCAAGTAACACCATGCTTCCCAATCCAACATCCCACGATGCGATTTTATTTGTTTTTTGTTGTAACATTGGGTTGAAAACAGTAAATTTTTCCCTAGATGCATCTGTCGCCTTACTAGACAATGTATATCTAATATCTATGATACGCTTTTCACCATGGATAGCAGGGTCATAAATATCATGGTATTCATCAGTGAAACCTGGTGTTTTAACCAGTTCGGTTAGGTACATTTTGTTTTTCACTTGGCTTCTTGTAGAACTACTACTTCCTGTTTTCCCCATCACTATTATTGTTAATAATTCAAAATAATGCTAGATAAAAACCTGAAAATGCTAACCCTCAAATTGGACCATGGGATTACCAAAAGCAAAAAAGGCGGGATGTAGGTGTTCTAGATTTTACCCGGAAATTGGAATTTCTATTTCACTAGATTGGCGCAAACAGTCTCTGTTGCAACTTGCATTCCTCAATCTAGTAGCTGTTTCTGAATCTCCCTCAATTTACAGGTTTGTCCAAGAAATGAAAGACGATTATGATTTACGAGTCTCTTATTTTGAAAACTCTAAAAAGTAGAAAAGTAAAACCTAAATGGCAAAATATCAAGAATCATGTTGTAATTTTATTAATTACTATTAATAACTATTCGATGTCGAATGACAAAACATTCATTACTTCAGTATAAATTCTGAGGACATTAAGAATCATGTTGTAATTTTATTATTTATTATTAATAAGTATTCGATGTCGAAGGACAAAACATTCACTACTTCAGTATAAATTCTGAGGACATTAAATGTAATACGTTCAATTTTGGGCGAAGTTCTCCCAAATGTGTTCACTTCCCACATTCGGGCCGAAATCCACCCTAAGCCATTGATCTTTGCTCATCCAATGGACGAGGGACCAAGGTACCTGTTGTGACTTTACGGGTTTGTTTTTTAAGTCTGTTTAATAATTTTAAACTTCCGTCTGAAAAAGTGCTTTATAGACTTACTTATATTTAATTAAATTTAAAACGTTTCAATTCTGGGCGAATTTCTCCCAAATGTGTTCACTTCCCACATTCAGGCCGAATTCCACCCTAAGTCGTTGATCTCTGTTCATCCGACGGTCGATGGTACCTATTTTACGATGTAGTGGGTCCCACGACTTTTGCCATTTTTCTGGCACGTCACCATAATCGTGTCACTTTTCGAGTTTGATTTTTAGTCTATTTAATCATTTTAAACCTCTGCCCGAAAAAAGCTTTATAGACTTAATTATATTTAATTACATTTAAAATGTCCAATTTCGGGCGAAGTTCTCCCAAATGTGTTCACTTCCCACATTCGGGCCGAAATCCACCCTAGTCGTTGATCATTGTTCATCCAACGGTCGATGGTACCTGTTTTAAGATGTAGTGGGTCCCATGACTTCTGCCATTTTTCTGGCACGTAACCATACTCATGTCACTTTTCCGGTTTGATTTTTAGTCTATTTAATCATTTTAAAATTCTGCCCGAAAAAGAGATTTTTAGACTTAATTATATTTAATTAAATTTAAAATATCCAATTTCGGGTGAAGTTCACTTCCCACATTTGGGCCGAAATCCACCCTAGTCGTTAATCTTTGTTCATCCAACGGTCGATGGTACCTATTTTTAGATGAAGTGGGTCCCACAACTTTTGCCATTTTTTCTGGCACGTCACCATACTTGTGTTACTTTTCGGGTCTGTTTTTAAAGTCTACTAAATCATTTTAAAATTCCGCCCGAAAAAGAGATTTATAGTCTATAGACTATAGACTTTCACTTAATTCTATTTAATTAAATTTAAAATGTTCAATTCCGGGCATTGGGCAATAGTTTGAGATAACTATTAAATATAATGTTAATATTATTTGTAAAAATTTTAAATTCAAAAATAGTATAAAACATGAAACTTAGTTTCTAGAATAAAACAAATAACTAAATAAAAATATAAATTTTGATATGCAATTTGAAAGGTAAAAGTTTAATATTAAAAAGAAAACATTCAATATTAAATCTAAAATATTAATTTAACGTTTAACAAAATTCTTTGAAAATATGTTTACGATATATAATTTTCAAAAATAGTTTAAAAATATATATAAAATTTCAACATAAATTTAGTCTATTAATTTAAAAAAATGTGCAATTGCAGTCCTCAACTTGTTAAGGCGAGCAAATTTGGAAAGTACAAATGCCAAGATGGCGATTAATTGTTGCACAAGGAGTTGTCTGCGGCATGCCGCACGAAAGGAGGAAGGGGAGGATGGCAGGAAATCTTTTTCCTGATCTCATGGCATTAATGTCCTATCGCGCACATTCATTACCCGGCCTATAAGAGTTAAGACGGAGGCAGATTTTTTTACCTTTTCATCTGTGTACCACTTTTTGCTTTGAAGCAGTTGCAGAACAAATCTGTAGTTCGTAGAATCGTACCTTCTATAAGACATTTTTTGCAGGAAGTGATTTTGAAATTGCAGGTGACAATGGAGGCCAATTTCACACTTCGAACAAACAAGAAGTTGGTGCCCTTTTTGGGCAAAGTATCTGATAAACAAATGCAAGGACTGTTCAGGTTTAAGGAGGAGAAGTTGTGGGCGGCAGCTTGACTGATGCTTGCGGAGGAGGTGGCACATATTAGTCACCAATATCGAACTAACATGGAGGTTTACTCTCTGATTATGGCGTGGGCCTGTGAATTCGAACCGGAGGTGGAAAAGGTAAAACTCACATTGGTCAAATTGATTGATGGGGAGTTTTTGATTAACCTAGATTCAATCTTGGAGTGGGTGGTGCTAGGAGTTGGCATTCGAATTATGGAAGGGGACAACCAGGAGGAATTGCTTCCTTTTATTCGTGGCCCAAAGGATGAAATCAAATACCAGTGCCGTGAACGAGCCTGAGTGGGGTGGGAAAAGATGAAACTCTTTGTTAAATTAACGAGGGTGGATGAAGTCCTGAATGCTTTGCATGTGGTGGCAAGGATGGAGGTTGGTAGGGCATTGAGAGATAGGGCTAAAGAAGGAAGGGCCATACAACTACTAGCAAGCTTGGAGGGCAACCCCGACTTCGGTTTCCTAAACTGCATTCCAAAAATGAAAGTTGAAGCGGCAAAAGGGAAAGCCAAAGCATCGACCTCTGAGGAGGGAAGGGACTGGGAGGAAGCGACCCAGGGGGATAGTGAGACTGAGTGAGCAGCCTATCGGCAATGAACTAGTTTTTTTGTCTGCTTGCTATAACATGTGGACAAATTTTGTATCTTGAAACGTTTCAATTAATTAATGAAAAAACCTTGACTGATAAACTTTTGTATCTTGCAACTTTTGAAATTTTGTATTTTGAATGACTATATAGTAATAGTATATATTTATAAAATTATAATCAACCATAATCAATGTACAAATAATTAATGGAATGAATTGATTTTTTTTTATAGCATTACATAAAAAGATCACGGTATTAAATTTATTTCCATTGTTTAACAAATAATTGAAATAACGTAGCTCATATACAAAAAGCATTTGAAAGAAATTAATTAATAAAAATGAAATAGAATTATAGAAAGCATTTTTATATCCATAAGACTGTAAGAGGCAAAGTGAAACAAATTGGAATTTGAAAAATTATCATTAATATTTATGCTTTTGAAATTTACAATTTTTTCGTCAGAGACTTGAGTCCCCCAAAAACTTAAAAGCCAAAATGAGTGAGCCACTGGCACTCAGCCTGTTAGGGTTCAAGGACATAGGAAAAAAAAACTACATGTAGTGGAATTGTTTACAATTTTTCCCTAAGAATTTGGCCCTCCTTCCATGTAGAATTCTTCAAACAGCATAAGCTGAGAGAATTCTTCAAGCCACATGTAGTTTGGAAAGTCATCCAGGAGGAACCATTTCTAGAGGAAGTCCTTGCCAATCCGCACCCATTTTCTATGACGTGTCAGCTGCTCCGCATTCAGGTTTAGGAGAAACAGTTGCCTGGCCACTAGCAGTGTTTGGTCAGGGAGGAGAAGCTTGGATAAATCACTCGCCCAAGGGATCCCCACCCCTACTTCTGCAAGAATGACAAGAGTAATGTCATCTCCAAGGAAGTCTTCCTTAAAAACCTTCCTCAACAGCATCAGCATATCCACCTTGTCTCCTCCCAAGTCCAGAAGAGACGCTAAGAAGCGGGATGTAAGGTCTATGTTAACACGGTACCTATTTTTGTTTCGCAAAAATTCTTTGCCCAGCACCATCCACACAGCTTCATTGGTGAATGACCCAACCTCCTTGCAGACTGATTGGAGGGTTGGGTCTCTAACGGAGCCTAGAAAGGCCCTCTGGTCCTCTGCAGAAATGCTTCTCAAGCGGATGGGAGTGTCCATCTTGAGAAAACAGATTAACAAATTAAACAACCTAAGCAGTGAGCCTATAAACCTAAAATACCGTGAGCTCTGACGATTTATCTACTAAATGGCAAAGGCTAATTGAAGATGAAAGAAGCAGAGATCATATATAAATTGTTGAAGCTCTTGATTGTAATAATTACTTCTTTAACAGTATTAACTGCTATAAAAAAAATTTAATCTTTCGTATCTCTACAAATCTTTCCCATAAATGCACGAGTGTGCGTAATTGGAAACAACTATGAACCAGTACCAAATTAGCAAGTATCACATTGGAAGTCATGGGGACAGAGTGGATTGTCGTAAGTGAAAAGATATATATTAAATGAATGAAATTATTGATCGTGATTCATGATATTTGATACGTGTCTATTGAATCCAATTCCATTCTGGGCACTTTCTGGTGAGCTATGTTCTCTTCAGAAAATTGGGCCGAAATAAAACTTCAGCCATTGATATACGATCATCGAACAGTTTAAAATCATTGATAGATTTTAGGTATGTGTCACCCTTTACGTGTCAAAGAGGCCGCACTTACTAATACATCGTGCAGAGTCCGGACTCAATGTATTATGTGATGTGATGTACTGATGTGATGTGATGTGCCTTGTCTATTAATGGCAATGAATTTATGAAATCGCCAATGAATTATATATTATACCATAAATAACAAAATATTCACCAAAACAAATTAAAAAAATTTCAAGCGGTGGATAAAAATCACCAATACATTTAAATAATTTTCAAGCGGTGGATAAAAATCACTAATACATGTAAATAATTTTTCCTTCGGAGTAAAAATTTTCGCTCATACAATTATATATTTGTTCCTTTTAACAATAATTATTCGCCTCCCACAATAAATATTTTTCCCATAGAACAAGGTATTATTCGCCAGAAATTTATGGCATTTTCGCACCCTAGAAAAAAAATTGCCAATACAAAATAACTTTTTCGTCATTTAAAAAAAAAATTTCGCTATCGATATGAAAATTTCCCCCCGAAAATAATGTCTGATTCGCCAGGATTTTACACAGTTGCCCGGGGGGGTTTCTTAAAGTTATCCCTGCTTGTATCGTCGCTTCTTTGACCAAACCCTTCTCAGGTATCTCAAGTATAATGAATCTCAAACTACTTTATAACAGGTCCACGATGGTGTTTGTGGAGGTCATTTTAATAGTTTAAGTCGTGAAGAAACTAACAAGAGGAAGATACTATTGGCCGACCATGGAAAAGGAAGCTCATGCCTTTGTAAAGAAATGTTGGAAATGTCAGATTCATGGAGACTTGATTCATGTGCCAGCACAATAATTTGAGCTATTACATCCCCTTAGCCCTTCTCTTAGTGGGGAATCAACCTTATAGGAAATATTCATCCTCCCTCAGCCAATGGACACAAGTTTGTTATCACAACCACCGAATATTTTACCAAATGGATTGAAGCCATTCTTATGATTTATATCACCGGCATCCAAATTTCCAAGTTCATTCTTAACTACATTATATGTCGCTATGGAATCCCTTTGGCCATCATTACCGACAATAGTCGCCCATTCAAGAACAAATATGTAAAAGAACTTTGTGCCAAGTTTTATATCCAACGTCGTTTCTCCTCCCCGTACTATTTGCAGAGTAACGGTCAAGCGGAGGTATCTAATAAGACCATTATTAAAATTCTTAAGAAAAGTATCAATAATGTTGGTTGTGATTGGCATGTACAACTAAATCTTTCTCTATGGGCATACCGAACTAGTACCCGAACCCCTACCGGTACTACACCTTACTTCCTAGTATATAATACAAAAGTTATTCTTCCCCTTGAGGTCAAAATCCCTTCACTAAGAGTCTCCTTATGCAACATTGTAGATGATGAAGAGTACCTGATCTCCAAATTGCATGATTTAGAAATATTGGATGAGCAATTACAGGCCACTCTGGCTCATTTGCAATCATATCATAATCATCTCCATAGGAACTACAACAAGAAAGTGAAAGATAGGCACTTTGAAATCGGAGACTTGGTCCTCAGAATGAATCCTAAGAATCAACAAGAACAGGATAAACTAGGATAATTTGAACCTAATTGGCTAGGTCCTTATGTGGTCACTGCATATTTTGGAGCTGGTGCTTAGCAATTGGCGACATCAAAGGGAGAACCCTTGTCTAAACCAGTCAACATCATGTATCTTTGCAAATAATATAGGTGAGTCTATATATGATCCTGAAAAAAAGAACAAAAAAATTGATATATGATCTTGAAAAAAAAAAGAAAAAAAAAATCGATATATGGATCCTAAAAAAAGAGAAAGAAAAAAAATCATTAGCCCATTTTGTGAAAACCTAGCAAACAGGCACTTTGGGTAAGTACCATGGTGAAAACCTAGCAAATAGGTGCCATGCATAGTAAGTCATTGCCCCATTATCTATCAACATTCATTCTGAATCTTATCCCTGTTAGTGATAAATTTTTCATCCATCATGCCAATGCAATTCCCTAGATCCTCCTATCATAGCTTGGAACTGGTCGACAGTCGTTGCTACTTTGAAACCAATCCTGTATATATTTCTCACTTTGGCCCTGAAATATAGTTTTATGAAGGTTGGGGGCATCTCCTTTATCATGATCAATCATTGGAATCCTTCATGTCAAAAGGTTGGAGAATGACGTGTGTACATAGCTAAAATGACCTGAAAAAAATCCTAAAAAATTGTAAAATGACCTGAAAAAATACTAAAAATTGTAAATGGCCTGAAAAAATCCTAAAAATTGTAAAACGTCCTGAAAAAAATCCTAAAAATTTTAACATGACTTGAAAAAAACCTAAAAACTGTTAAATATCTTGAAAAAAATCCTAAAATGTCTTTGAAAAAAATTAAAACATCCAAATAGTAGCCTAAAGCAATCTCCAAAAAAAATCAAATAACCACAAAAATCCAAATAAAATTCAAAACAATAAAAAAACCCAAGCATTAATCATCATCTTTTGTCCACAATTTTCTTTCATCAATAAACTTGTCCCTTGAAATAGATAGATAATTTAGCAGACACAAATGGAAAGTTCATAACATTGCGCTTATCAAATCAAGCATTAATAGGAAAACCCTCAATCAGATCAACAAGTCAGACAAATCAAACTTGTCAAATCAATCAATCAACTTGTCTTTTGTCCAACTTTCATTTGTCTTATACAAGCTGAAGTATACTCGAAACCAGACTACGTCATATGAGATATTCCATTCTTGAAACCAGACATCATGATCGTCCTATCAAACACAAACACAAACTATCAAATTTGACAACAAAGATCAGAATGGTTGTTGGCTCGCTTGGTCTAGTGAGTCTTATATTTTCTTGATTTATCTTTGGTCATGTTCCTATGCTATTCAAGGATATCACTGAGTGATGAGAGTGGTTAGGATGGTTCATAACCTCTTTTGTTATTGATTTTTGTTTGTCGGATGTTGTCCATGATGTTTTGAATCATGTATATCTTGGGTGTCTGTGCTAGTTCCATCATTTTATGACAAAAATGCACATACCTCGACCCTTGATATACAACCCAATTTTTCAGAACATGTCATGGACACGTTCCTTGTCTATAATGTATCTATTTTTATTGCAAAAAAGGATTGAATTATTGCTCTAGCCATATATATCACGATGCGATGTATCTGTTTTGCCATATTAAAATAAAAGCTCTCTATCGCCAAAGGTACATGAAAGAAAGCAAGCTATCACACGACTTACTCACTCTTGTTCTTAGTTTAACCTCCCTTTTCTAGTTACTAATGTCCCTTGCTTTAGTAAATCCCATTTCTAAATCTTGTGCTCTATCACCTCCAAATGCATGTCACATATCCATTATGCATCTGCAACACGTTAGTACATTCTCATATCATATAGTTTGCATATCATACATAATAAAAATCATTCACTTATCAGTTCCATTGCATACATGTAATCAAATGCATTATCATAGTCATACACATCATAAGTACCATAACATCTCAAATCACATAGGCATATGCCATATATCATCATAAGATATAACACAGTACGCAATGTCCATCTCAAAATTGAGCACGCGGGCTTGGTATTGTTAGGAAATAGTTCTTTAAACTCACATACATTTAATCTATTTCCTACATAATCCATGAAAGAAAATAATGCATACAAGCTTACGAAATCACCATAGTGCAAAGATAAAATAGACAAGCCACAAGATAACACAAGATATATCCTGGGAAAACCCTCATGAGGGAAAAACCCAACCTCCAAAAGCATGCATATGTTCTGATACTTAATGTTAAGTACCGATGCCAAGCTAATAAGATGAGAGGGGGGGGTGAATCATACAAACTTAATCTTCCATAAAAACATCAGATTCAACCTCGGTAACATATATTTCAGTAATATAACCAAAACAGCTAAACATGCAAACTCAAAAGCATATAAACATCATAAACCTCATAACAACAGATTTAACGTGGAAACTCAAATAGGGAAAAACCACTATGGGATTTCGGACCCACTAAGAAATATACTCTTCTAGAGTATGCTCGGTTAAAAGCAAATCATGTTAAAGATTACAAACACATTGCTAGATGTGACCCAGCTAAGGGATTTCCCTCAGATCTGTTAGGATCTTCACCTTGTTAGAAGTGACCTTGTTAAAGGATTTCAAACACTCAATCAGAATGTCACCTTGCTAGAGGGTTTTACAAATAAGACTGTTAAGTCCACTCGGTTAAGAGATTTTCTGTCACTTGACAAAATAACAGTAATAAAAATATATCTGCAACTTCACATCTAAAATGCTAAAGCAGATTCTTATTTGCTCAAAACAATATAGACATAGAACTAATCTTGTCCATCTGCTGGGCTCTATACTCTGTTATTCAAAACAGATCTTCAAGCTTCTGTGCTCGGTAATCACTATGTAGCATCCCTGTGCATACACTTGCCCGCATACATTGTTTATCAACAGTTCCCTATTTATAAACAATTCGCTAACCGCTTAATCTCCTTGATCACATTTCCCATGATCAATCATAGCCATCAGATCTTCAAACTTTATCTAGGTTCAATGTATCCTTCGATCTGAAAATGTTTTACCCCACCTTGGAACTTGCATATATTTCTTGGAACTTGTGCTAGGGTATTGCGGTTCAATCTAAGCTATAGATCTTCTTGCCAATTTTCCTTTGCCATAGATTCTTTAACAAACTTCATTCACGGCATACCAATCATTTAATCATAGCTAGCTCATCAGTTTCCTTCATTAAATAATGCATGTAATCATTTAATGCATTATGTTATTACTCGGTTGCAACTCGGTAAATACTAAACTTCACTCGGTAGACATTCTGCCTTCATTAACCGATAGCGATAACCTTAGGATTTACCGACTAGGTTCTTTGCTCGGTAACATAGTATAGTATTAACCTTTCAATCAATAACATATGTAGGATATCAAAACAATCTAATCATCATGATCTCATCATTGTCTAACTCGGTAATAGTTGCCCATTGAATAACTTATTTCTCCCCTTATCCATCATATTCTTTCTGTGTCTTTTACCGACATCTTTATACTCATCAAATCATACTTCTGAAGATATGGCAACATCATACTGATTTAGAAAATCAATTTCTTGACATCAATGACAAAATAATAATATTAAGATAGTAAACATCCTTAATCAGTTTAATCCATAATCATCAACAACCTTCTCAATATCCTTATTGAAACGCCAACAATCTCTCCTTGTCTGTTATAATGCCAAATGCCAACAATCTCCCCCTTTGGCATTGATGGCAAAACCAATTGATTTGACCTAATTGATTCGAATTGCTGTGAGATTCTGAAATGTTGAAATTCTCTCTTTCTGTCATCAGAATTCTCCCCCATACATTAGTCTTCTCCTCTTTTCTTTTATCTTCTCCCCCTTTGACAACAATGCCAAAAAGTAAAGAACTAAAACATAATTTCTTCCTGTATGAAGTGATTTCCTGCTGTTATGTGTCAACTTAGTCTCGATCAGAGCGTTTTGTCTTCAATTCATGTTCCCTTTATTGTTTCCTGTATTGTTTCCTATGCACCTTTAGAAAACATCCTAAAGTGTGTAAATCAGCATCAACTCCTAAAAGATATTCTGTAGAGTCATTGAATTGATTCTTTCACTGAACTCGATCAGTGAGTAGAAGATAGGGGTAGGACCCCTAACTTACTTCTGAGATACTCAAAAGTGTCCCTTGGAAGTGGCTTGGTGAAGATATCTGCTATTTGTTCCTTTGTGCTAACATATTCCAACACCACTTTCTTCTCTTGAGCTTCTTCTCTAAGATAATGATATTTGATAGAGATGTGTTTTGTCTTAGAGTGCATAATAGGATTCTTTGAAATGTTAATGGCACTAGTATTGTCACAAAATATAGTTACTGGCTCGGTAACTTTCTCATTTATACCTTCCAACAGTTATTTGATCCATGCTATGTTGGTACAATTCAATGCCGCAACAACGTATTCAGCTTCTGTTGTTGACTGTGAAACAAATCCTTGTTTCTTGCTAAGCCAACTCACTAGTCTTTCTCCTAAAAAAAAAGCTCCTCCACTTGTGCTTTTCCTGTCATCAATGTTGCCTGCCCAATCAGCATCAATATAAACTTTTAAATCAAAATCATTTCTTTTTTGATATACTAAGCCATAATCCTTAGTGCCTTTCAAGTATCTGAAAATCCTCTTGATTGCTGTCATGTGTGTTTTCTTAGGATCTGTAGAGAATCTTGCAACTATACCTACTGCATGTGCTATGTCTGGCCTGCTATGAACAACATATTGTAGCTTTCCATTCATGGATTGGTAAAGTGTCTCATCAACAGATGCAGATTCATCATTCTTTGATAGTTTACAGTTGGTAGTCATAGGAGTACTTCCTGGTTTTGAATCCTCCATTCCAAATTTCTTCAAGATTTCCTTTATGTACTTGGATTGAGTAATGAAAATCTCATCTTTCATTTGCAGTATATGTAAACCTATAAAATACTTTATCTCACCGATTAATGACATCTCAAATTCTTTTCTCATTTCATTTCCAAAGTTCTTACATAGAGAGTCATTTCCACAAAATATAATATCATCAACAAATATGGCTGAGATCAGTATTCCATTTTCATCATTCTTCATGTAAATATTGTTGTTTTCACTTATTCTTATAAAACCAATCTTGATTAAATAAGAGTGAAATCTTTCATACCATGCTCTAGGTGCTTGTTTCAGACCATATAAAGCTTTGTTCAATTTACATACTTGATCTTTATTATTGTCTTCAGCAAATCCTTTAGGTTGTTCAATAAAAACTTCTTCTAACATACCATTCAGAAATGCAGATTTGACATCCATTTGATATACCTTGAAATTATTGTAAGCAGCATATGTCAACAATGTTCTTACTCCTTCAAGTCTTGCTATAGGTGCAAAAGTCTCACCATAATCAATTCCTTCTTCTTGGGTATAACCTTTGCAAACTAGTCTTGCTTTATTTTGAATGACCTCTCCTTTTTCATTTAGCTTGTTTCTGAAAATCCATTTTGTACCGATTACATTTTTGTCCTTCGGTCTTGGGACCAGTGTCCATGTGTCATTCTTCTTGATTTGATCAATCTCTTCTATCATAACATTTATCCAATCTTCACTGTTAAATGCCTCTTTCACTATTCTCGGTTCAAATTCAAATATCAGACATGTGTTTTGTCTCAGTTTGTTCCTTGTCATCACTGGATCATCCTTATCTCCTATAATCTGACTTGGTGCATGATGTCTTCTAACATATTTGGCTAATACAGGCTCGGTAGGCTCTGTATGATCTTCTTCATCACTCGGTAACTAGATATTCTCTTCATTTCCTTCTGTAGTTTTCTCGGTAGGACTTGTCGGTTGAACATAGACAAATTCATCATAATCTTCTGGTTCCTTGGAATTTCTTTCATCATTTCTTTCTGCAAATTCATCAATTTTCACATTTGCACTTTCTACTATTTTGTTAGATGATTTGATCAGACATTTAAATGCTTTACTTCTAGAAGAATAACCAAGAAATGTTCCTTCTTCACTTTTCTGATCAAACTTGCCATTTCTATCATCCTTGTGTGCATAGCATCTACTTCCAAAGATTTTAAAATAACTTACATTAGGTTTCTTGTCATACCAGATTTCATATGGTGTCTTCAAAGTACCTTTCTTCAGTTGTACTCGGTTCAAGGTGTAAACTGTTGTGCTTATTGCTTCTCTCCAAAATGTTTGTGGTACTTTCTTTTCAATCATCAGGGTTTTGGCACAATCCACAATAGATATGTTTCTTCTCTCAGCAATTCCATTTTGTTTTGGAGTTCTCGGTGCAGAGACTTGTCTTTTTATATCATGATCATTGCAGAATAAGTTGAACTCATCAGATGTGAACTCTCCTCCTCTATCTGATCTAAGACATTTCAGTTGTCTTCCTATTTCATTTTCAACTCTTGCCTAGTACCATTTAAACATTTGAAAAGCTTTTGATTTTTCTTTTAAAAACATAATTGACATCATCCTTGAGTAATCATCCACAAATAATATGAAATATTTATCACCATAATAACTTTGAACTTTCATAGGACCACAAAGATCAGTGTGCACAAGATCTAAAATTCCCTTAGAAGTGTAAGACTTACTTGTAAAGCTTGATCTTGTCATTTTACCCATTTGGCATCCTTGGCACATAGCATTCTCAGGTTTTTCAAGACTCAGTAGACCTCTTACTTGGTGCTTCTTGCTTATTTTGATCAGATTATCAAAATTTACATGACAAAACCTTTTATGTCATAACCAGGTATCATCTATCTTTGCATACAAACATTTATTCCGAGTTGAGTCAAGGTGAAATGTGTTACCTTTTGTTTGTGTCTTGGTAGCAGCTGACTTTCCATCCTTGTCATGAACTTTGACAATTCCTTTCTGAAATTCTATTCGGTATCCTATATTGTTTAGCTGTGCTACACTCAACAAATTGTATTTCAAACCTTCAACCCAATAAACATCATTGCATCTTGCATTATCAAGAAGTGTTATGGATCCTTTACCTCTTACCAGACATGGTGCATCATTACCAAATCTTACATAGCCTCCATCATAGTCTTCTAACATAACAAACTTGTGTTTATCACCTGTCATGTGATGTGTGCATCCGTTATCTATGATCCAAGAATCATTAGTATTTATGTGAGATATAAGGGCTTTTTCTTCATACCTTTCTTCATCTAATCCATCTTTGATAGCCACGTAAACTACTTCCTCTATATCAGTTTCATCTGATTAATCATCATTGGATTCCTCATTGGCTATTAAGCATGACTTTCTATCTCTTCTTCTGAGGTCTCGGTGTCCTCTGTAATGATTATCTTTCTGTCTATCATCTCGGTAATCTCTCTTTTCAGTAGAATCTTTATTAGGATAGTTAGAAGCCATATGTCCTATCTCATCACAATTGAAACATTTCAAAGGTAGTTTTCCTTTATACTTACCTTTGCCTCTCGGTAACCTTCTGGCTAATAGTGCTTCAAACTCTTCTTGCTTTCTGATTTCCTCATACAGTTTGTGTACTTCTTCCATGTTCTTGCGAAATCTTTCACTTGCTCCACTATGATCCCCTTTAGTGTACTTACTCATTCTATCATTGTAATCATCAGATTCACCAATATGAAAAGAACTAAATGCATATTCAACTTTATTTACCGATGACCCACTATTATCAAAGTTACTTAACTCAAATGCATGTAGCTTACCAATAGTAGCATCTAAAGAAACTGGCATATTAGGTACAGACCTCAATTCATTGATTGCAGAGACTTGGATTGCATAAGCTGGTAGAAGGGTTCTTAACAACTTACTTGTTATATCCTTTTCTTCAATAGTTCCACCTCCTCCTTTGATTTGATTGACAATCTCCTTTAGTCTTGTACTATACTGGGTTATGTTCTCACCTTCATTCATCCTCATAGATTCAAGTTGTCCTTTTAGACTATCCACTTTTGCTCTTTGAACATGTTCATCTCCACCATACACAGATATGAGCTTGCCCTACATAGCCTTTGCATCATTGCAGCCTTCTAGATCATTAAACTCTAAATCGGTCAATGCAGATGTTATTTCAATCATTGCTTGGATATGTTCTTGCTTTTCCTTTATCTCTTCCATTGTCAATGGATAGGTGCTCGGTATAATGAAATCATTCTCTAGATAATATACAGCATATTCTCCAACTCCTGATAGGTGCAGCTTCATCCTTTTGTGCCATGTAGAGAAACTTGACTTGTTCAGCTTCGGTGCATCACTCTTATACATCTTTGGATCTTTTCCTCAAGTACCTTTAAACTTTTCTTTCTGGAGTCCAAAGCTCTGATACCAATTGATAGTTCTGATACTTAATGTTAAGTACAGATGCCAAGCTAATAAGATGAGAAGGGGGGGTGAATCATACAAACTTAATCTTCCATAAAAACATCAGATTCAACCTCGGTAACATATATTTCAATAATATAACCAAAACTGCTAAACATGCAAACTCAAAAGCATATAAACATCATAAACCTCATAACACCAGATTTAACGTGGAAACCCAAATAGGGAAAAACCACTGTGGGATTTTGGACCCACTAAGAAATATACTCTTCTAGAGTATGCTCGGTTAAAAGAAAATCATGTTAAAGATTACAAACACATTGCTAGATGTGACCCGGTTAAGGGATTTCCCTCAGATCTGTTAGGATCTTCACCTTGTTAGAAGTGACCTTGTTAAAGGATTTCAAACACTCAATCAGAATGTCACCTTGCTAGAGGGTTTTACAAATAAGACTGTTAAGTCCACTCGGTTAAGAGATTTTCTGTCACTTGACAAAATAACAGTAATAAAAATCTATCTGCAACTTCACATCTAAAATGCTAAAGCAGATTCTTATTTGCTCAATACAATATAGACATAGAACTAATCTTGTCCATCTATTGGGCTCTATACTTTGTTATTCAAAATAGATCTTCAAGCTTCTGTGCTCGGTAATCACTATGTAGCATCCCTGTGCATACACTTGCTCGCATACATTGTTTATCAACAGTTCCCTATTTATAAACAATTTGCTAATCGCTTAATCTTATTGATCACATTTCCCATGATCAATCATAGCCATCAGATCTTCAAACTTTGTCCAGGTTCAATGTATCCTTCGATCTGAAAATGTTTTACCCCACCTTGGAACTTGCATATATTTCTTGGAACTTGTGCTAGGGTATTGCGGTTCAATCTAAGCTATAGATCTTCCTGCCGATTTCCTTTGCCATAGATTCTTTAACAAACTTCATTCACGGCATACCAATCATTTAATCATAGCTAGCTCATCAACTTCCTTCATTAAATAATGCATGTAATCATTTAATGCATTATGTTATTACTCGATTGCAACTCGGTAAATACTAAACTTCACTCGGTAGACATTCTGCCTTCATTAACCGATAGCGATAACCTTAGGGTTTACCGACTGGGTTCCTTAGGGTTTACCGACTAGGTTCTTTGCTCGGTAACATAGTATAGTATTAACCTTTCAATCAATAAGATATGTAGGATATCAAAACAATCTAATCATCATGATCTCATCATTGTCTAACTCGGTAATAGTTGCCCATTGAATAACTTATTTCTCCCCTTATCCATCATATTCTTTCTATGTCTTTTACCGACATCTTTATACTCATCAAATCATACTACTCAAGATATGGCAACATCATACTGATTTAGAAAATCAATTTCTTGACATCAATGACAAAATAATAATATTAAGACAGTAAACATCCTTAATCAGTTTTATCCATAATCATCAACAACCTTCTCAATATCCTTATTGAAATGCCAACAATCTCTCCTTGTCTGTTATAATGCCAAATGCCAACAGCATACTCCACTATATTATTCAGCCATAAAGCAATATAGAGTTACAATGAATATCTCTAAATCATCAATCCATTCAATGAATTCTCATGTGTCCAAGCATGAATCCCCAAATCACATGCCATGCTTCACAAATGCAATCCTCCAAGGGACTCAATACAATGACAGCCCAAAACCACTAGCCAACATTAACCACTAAATATGTGCATGCTTTTATAGACCCAAGCTCACACAAAAACAACTAGTGGTAAAGTAAAACCATGTGCTAACTACCCCTTGACCCCACATTTAATATTGGGTACTAAATTTTATGTTTTAAAAAAATATATTTTTCCCCAATATTAAATAAATATAATATAATAATCCCAATGTTACAATACAACTCATCAAGTGACCCCGAGAATATTCCCAAGGAATATCTACATGTTGCATGTCCGTGTGAAACATCACATAATAAATAATACATTATATATCCAAGGGAAACCACATAATAAGTAAATATTACAATTACAACATTATTATGCAAGTTGTACAACACCTATTTTCTCAACATTCTCCCACTTGTTGTATACATTGCATAAGGGTCAATCAATGAAATACATCATCATAGCCATACATGTAACCACATGAATCTCCAACATGCTTTTGTGCTCTAACAAGATACTTGCAATAAAACCAAGTGACCACCATCTCAAGCAAGAACTCCTCTCATCCTCCAACATGCCACCTATGGAAGAAAATGAACAAGCCAAGGTGAAGATGCACCAATCCATGATCGCAAGCATAAAATTCAAAATGATAAAAAAGGCTCCAAGCTACTGTCATAAAGTGAAAACCCACATGATTGAAAATGACATCCACAACACACATCAATACATCCAACCATCCATACCTCCTTGGTATAAAGAACATCTAGTAAACCCATGCCAATATCATATCAACCCATAAACCACAATCAATCTCCCTATATCAAAAGCTATCAATGAAGTACAATCATATCTCGGAACTCTCACTGCATGGGTAGTACCAAATTTTAAATGAAGCTCAAAGCATATCAAGTCTACCAATAACCGCTCATATCAAGGTGTGATAAGTAAATCAAAACTTTTAGTACCAAGAACAATCATAATGATCCACACATGCAACTCAACTATTGCATACTCTCCCATAATATGTCACCATCCTCCCAAACAAGAGAAACCTCATAGAATGAAGAGAGAAAACCTCTAAACCATAACTTGTCCTTCTACCAACACCTCAAATAAGCAACATTGTCTCTTCAAAACAACACCCAAAAGAGAAGCCAAAATTGTTAGATAGATCTGATATCGGGAGTAAACTAAGAGGGGGGGTGAATCAATTTACCATAAAAAATCAGAACTTATGCATATCAAAACCAATAAACCGGAGCACAAAGAAACCAACACAATGAAGGATAGAACATGAAAGCACAATACACACAACACTAATAGTTTGACATGGAAAACCCGGTAAAGGGAAAAACCACAGTGGGAAACCCTACCCATAATCAAATAATACTTCTACACCAATATGTGAAATTACAATGGGGATTGCACTTGCAATCAGGCCACCCACCTAGAGCTCACTGCTCATCACAAAAAGAAGTCTCACTGACTTACAAAGCATCAAACTACAATCTGAAAAGAATGAACTATGAAAGTAGCATCTCCTAATGCTTGATACAGTTCTGGTTAAGCACGAATGTCTACCCTACAATACAAAAACCTTCCTCGAATGATATATCACTTGTTTGCACATAAACCTTCCTCTGATAATGCAGACATAACCATCAATCCCATCGATCTATCGATATCCAAATTACATGAATAAGTCACCTATAAATACAGATCAACAACCTTATTGACAAGGTCGGCTAAACCCTAAACCCATACAACCATAATAACAAAAATTACATTACACAGTATCACCAAACCAATATTATGATTTACATTACATAGCATGGACCTAAATAAAGTACCCAAACAATTCCATCCACAATAAATTCCGCTAAGACCAAAATCCAACACGCTTCACCAACCAGTAGAAACCCTTAGTGAAGTAACACAAAAAGTCTAACCGGATCCAAATAGGACCACCATAACAACACGCCAGCCAATGCAAAGTCACCAAACACTCAGAATATGATCAAGAAGCACCTTTAGAATGATAGAAACCGATTCCATAAGCCGGACCAAAATCGTCTGACCAAATCATCAAATATCACTTATCGGTAAAGCTAACCCGTAAAGCTAACTGGTACCGAGAAATACCAACTGGGAACATAAATGGTAGTTAGCGGAGCACCAAAACATGAACCAAAAGAATATGGAAAACAAATAGCCATCTAGAGTAAGCATCGAAAACTGATTCCAGAGATCTAATCATATCGGATCAGAATCATAGCCAAAACCAAGATGATCACCAAGACTAACCATGATAGGTCCAACTGGGATAGTCTCCAACTGGGATACAATGTTGACATCAATGACAACACTTAACCAAATCCAGCATATTGCCAACAAAAACAACACCCAAAACCACATTCAATCTCTTAGATCAAACCAACATAAGTATCATGTAATGCCAACATGGATGTAAGTCTCTCATAACCAAGAAGATAAAAATCATAATAACCATTCCCAATGAAGGAAATCTGCCCACTAAACCATCTCCTAACATCCTCGAAATGATATCATAATATTAAACCATATGCACAAGGAGATAACCAATGTTATACATCTATCAAAATGAACCCTCTAGAACTAAACATCTCCATAGCTCAAGATCCATATCTATGAAAGATAAGCATAAACACAATGCACCTGAAAGGAACAATGGGCAATACCTCTCAAGTAGTAAATTGTCGAGTAGACCAAGAGTGGAGAGTGAGAATGCTCATCAAGCTATCCAAGTCATCATGACTCACACTAAGAACAATCTCCTCTCAAGTCCATACCAGGTGAATGCTCCTCAGACTTCCTGCTGAAATCAATAACCATCTCAACACATATCTCTAATCACAAGAGAATACCAACATCACCAATATCTCCATGTATCTATGAGCACCTGTAACTGATCAATCCATTCCAAACTCCAAATGCAACATAGCATCATCATGAAGTAATCAAGCAAATGATCATACACTTAATACAAAGAGAACCAACCAAGATCAATGTCAAAGCTCCAACCATGGAATCAAGAACATAAGCATGACAACATGATCTAACATCCCCTCCAAGTAGATAACATGCTCCATATGAACATATCAAATAACCATATCATGCAAAACTTCTAATCTAGAATCAAGAGTGCATCATGACATAATATTGACCATCCTATCAAACATGGATAATATGTCAAATGAAAGCATAATACCACACCTCAGCCAAGGAATCCATGAGTCCTCCAAGATGTCCACATCCTCAAATATCATGAAGATCACTTGTAACCGTCTCCAATCAAAATGAAGATAACAATCTCCTAGTAGAGTACTTGTAAATGTGAATGACCCTCTACAACAACAAGATCAAGAGCTCCTCCAACATCTACACACTCAAAAGATCATCCACCATCCAATGGTAATTATACATCACTGCCAACAACTCCCACTAAACCATGATACCAAGTCACACATGGCATCGTGATAACCATCTCCTATGTGAAGAACATTCAGGTCTACACACATACAAGTGAAAAGTTAATAATATCAAGTGTAACCATGAAATCCAATCCAAGAAGATACATACAACCACCAACAAAACCACCAATCAGGAATCAATCCTACACCGCTAATACATCACTGTCAAAAGATCCCACTGAAAGTGTAACCAATGAATAACCAAGCTATGATGACATCATGATAAACCACATGCTATAAGTCCCATCACCAGCTATCTAGGTACTATAAACATCATCCATCCTCTTATCTCAAAACAAAGATACCAATGCACAAATGACCACAGACAAGGCCAACCAACAAGTATGCACCACAATGAATCAAACCTGGTGGATATAGACAGTCCACAACTAAGTCATCCCAATGTAATCAATAGGTTGTGTATCCTACAAATCACATAACTCATAGATCCAATTACTGAACATGCAAACTCATTATCGCATTAGTAAACTACAAACTGAGATATCAAAGAGAATAATCATATAGACAACATGACTCAAACACCAAATCAACATCCGATCTGATTTGCCAAACATATCCATAACCAAGTACCATAGTCAAGGAACAAAATAAGCATCAAGGAGATAAGAACAACCTCCTAACATCAAACCAAATCACCACAAACATTACTATGTCATGTCAATGTAAAACATGTACCTACATACCCATGGCACCATAATCATAACCAATTGTGTACCTGCACTCAACTATCACCCACATGAAACTCCAAGTCTCAAACCATGTCCTACCATGTCCTCAAACCAAGAAGAACCTGTGTACCTGTCACCATCAAATTCCAACTCTGAAAAATACTTGTAAACCTATACCAAGGAGAACCATATCTAGTAATCAGTTGTAGCATCATAAATATCTCATAAAAACATGTACTCCCTCGAGGTTTCACCTCATGACCCGTTCGGATGCACTCACACTCACACCCCAAATCTCAAGCACCTACAAGTGATAAAAAAAAATACACACCTCTCCAAACTTATCAAACTGATAAAATAACAACACCACATTTTAGTCAACTAAACATGCTCTCCAATGCCTATTCGAAATCAAAAATCTAATTTTGTATGCAAAAAATTATGACCAAAATTGTGAAAAGGAGAATGTCTTTCTTTTGGGCTCCAAAAACATGTCAAAATGCCAAAATCGGGGAACTAGACCTATACCAAACTATAGTGTTTAGAATCAGATTTCCAATGAGTATAAGAAGTCGAAAATCCGACATCTCGGGTGAAAGTTATGCCAGTTGGAAGAAAACGTCAAATTTCGCTATATGGGGATCACATGGACTTAAAAAATTTATCAATTTCTCAAAGTCCAAATTCCAAAAAAATTCTCCAATTGGACTAAAAATAATCTCAAAAGTTTTCCAAAAATTAATTTCCTTTGTGGGGCCTGTTGGTCAAACCCCTACTCATCTCCCAACAAAATTAGATGTCAATAATAATATTTTATTTAAAAACATTTAATAATAAAACATGGTGGGCTATTTTTTCATTTATTAAAAATGGCGGTATTTTTTTTAAATTGGTGGTTTAAATTTCTTTTGGTTTGGCACATGGTAGGGGGGCCCACCCAACTGAGGACTAGTGGAGAACCCACCAACAGAGCTGTCGGTGGTAGTCGGCAGGGCCGCCGATGGTAGTTGACAGGTTTGTCGATCGACAATTTCTGTCGATACGCAAGTACTATGCCTGTGCAGGGGTACAGTGTGTGGTGGCCCATCACCCCCAAAACAAATAAGATTTGTTTTACAAAAAAATTAACTCCAACGAGAAAAAGAAATATTTCTATTTTCTGCAGACATTGTGCCGAAATTTGACGCCCGTCATGACCATCCACCAATTTTTTTTTGCAATTTTTCCAACTGTAGGAAAAATGGGGCAAATTATATATCAATTTTCATTTCTTAACCAACCTAGGTCCAATGGAAAGGTTCTTTTTGTTCCACGAAGTCATTTATGTAAACTCCGCCCAAAACTCTCATTTAAATGCACATCCAAAGGAAACCCTTTTGACCTAATATTTTCCAAACCCCAAATCTACAAACAACCCATCATAACAACAAAACTAAAATCCTTAGATTTGCAATAAAACAACTTGCAATTGTGTTCCATACCTTGTAATGTCTCAATCCTTTCATGCATAAACATGACTTCCACTTTGCACCTCTTCCACTCAAGCTAGGGTTATCATTCAAAATCAATCATGAAATCTCTAATACCAATTATTAGGAAATAATTATTTAAATCCACATACATTTAATCCATTTCCTACATAACCCATGAAAGAAAAGCATACATACAAGCTTACAAAATCACCATAATGCAAAGATAAAATAGACAATCCACAAGATAACACAATATATCCTAGGAAATCCCTCATGAGGGAAAAACCCAACCTCCAAAAGCATCAATACTCCATCATATTGTTCAACCATAAAGAAATATAGAGTTACAATGAATACCTCTGAATCTTCAAGCCCTTTAATGCATTCCCATGTGTCCAAGCATGAATCCACACATCCCATGTCGTGCTTCACAAATGCAATCCTCCAAAGGACTCAATACAATGACAACCCAAAACCACCAGCCAACCTTAACCACTAAACATGTGCTTTCTTTTATAGATCCAAGCTCACACAAAAACAACAATGCAGTAAAGTTAGAGACCCAACCCTCCAATCAGTCTACAATGAGGTTGGGTCATTCACCAATGAGGTTGTGCGGATGGTGATGGGCAGAGAGTTTCTGTGAAACGAAAATAGGCACCATGTTAACGTGGACATTACATCCCGCTTCTTAGTGTCTCTTCTGGACCTGGGAGGAGACAAGGTGGATATGCTGATGTTGTTGAGGAAGGTTTATAAGGAAGACTTCCTTGGAGATGACATTACTCTTGTTGTCCTTGCAGAAGTAGGGGTGGGGATCCCTCGGGCGAGTGAATTATCCAAGCTTCTCCTCCCTGACCAAACAGTGCTAGTGGCTAGGCAACCATTTCTCCTAAACCAAATGCGGAGTAGTTGATGCGTCATAGGAAATGGGTGCGGATTGGCAGGGACTTCCTCCAGAAATGGTTCCTCCTGGACGACTTTCCAAACTACATGTGGATTGAAGAATTCTCTCAGCTTATGCTATCTGAAGAATTCTACATGGAAGGAGGGCCAGATTCTTAGGGCAAAATTGTAAACAATTCCACTACCTGTGCCCTAGCCCCACCCCCATGTAGTGTTTTTTTCCTATGTCCTCGAACCCTAACAGGGTCAGTGCCAATGGCTCACTCATTTTGGCTTTTAAGTTTTGGGGGGACTCAAGTCTCAGACGAAAAAATTGTAAATTTCAAAAGCATAAATATTAATGATAATTTTTCAAATTCCAGTTTGTTTTAGTTTGCCTCTTACAGTCTTATGGATATAAAAATGCTTTATATAATTCTATTTCATTTTTATTAATTAATTTCTTTCAAATTCTTTTTGTATATGAGCTACGTTATTTCAATTACTTGTTAAACAATGGAAATAAATTTAATACTGTGATCTTTTTTATGTAATGCTATTAAAAAAAATTCAGTTCATTCCATTAATTATTTGTACATTGATTATGGTTGATTATAATTTTATAAATATATACTATATAGTCATTGAAAATACAAAATTTCAAAAGTTTCAAGATACAAAATTTGCAGTCATTCATGCATAAACGCAGACAAAGAGAAAACCATACTGCCCACAGCTTATAACAAGCAGACAAAAAAACCAGTTCATTTTCGATAGGCTGCTCACTCAGTCTCACTATCCCCATGGGTCTCCTCCTCCTAGTCCCTTCCCTCCTCGGAGGTCGATGCTTTGGCTTTCCCTTTTGTCGCTTCAGCTTTCATTTTTGGAATGTAGTATAGGCACTCGAAGTCATGGTCGCCCTCCAAGCTTGCCAGTAGTTGTTGGGAAAAATGGTGTCTCAACCTTGCATTTATGCGAGGTTACTATTTATAGTAAGTTTTCATTTGAGCACGAAATGGTGCGAAACTCTCCCTGAAGCTTCTGGTTGGCTAGATAAGCATTCCGATAAAGTTGCGTCGCAAGGTCACAGCTAGTTTTGAAGATATTAAAGTTTTCATCTTGGAGGGGTGCGATAAAATGTTTAAACTTAATTTTGGGGGCTTTAGAGGCTCCAAAATGCCCTGAAAAGTGGTCGTAACCAATGCAGCGGGTTATGAGGTGATAGAGCACTTCGCGAGATTTTCGACGCTTCAAACGGTTCGTCAATCGGACACCCGGTTCTCAAGTTATGGCCTCCAGAAGTTTGTACTCCTGAAATAGGAAAAATAATTTGTATCGGATACATAAATGAGCTATAAAAGGGAGCGACACGTGTTGATGTGTGCTTTAACATGTCATAAGGCATCTAGAAGGGAGATAAGGTCGGCTACACCTTATTGGGTGGTTTTAGCCCATGGTTTTGTAATGCCGTTTGACGGTTTCTTGTATTGTATCTCCTATTTATGAGGTGTGTGAGATAGAGGTTGTGTGTAAGAGTCTTATGGCTATTGAGTTGCCTCTGAATCTCCGATTAGTGGTACTCCTGCGAAGAGCTTGCTCTGCAAGTATGTTGTAATCTGTTTTTGATTGCTGAATAAAATATTGAGCTGCTTTTGGAGTGTGGGGTTTTTCTCCCGAAAGGGTTTTCCCCACGTAAATCACTGTGTTGTGGTATGAATGCTATTATATCTATTTCTATTTTCTGTAACTGTTGTAACGATCTGAAAAAGTTTTGCATTACCCTCCTCTCAAGGTTAGTGTAGGAAGTTGTTTCCGCTACTTAACTTCCTTACAGTAGTTGTATGGCCCTTCCTTCTTTAGCCCTATCTCTCAATTCCCTACCTACCTCCATCCTTTCCACCACATGCAAAGCCTTCAGAACTTCATCCACCCTGGTTAATTTCACAAAGAGTTTCATCACTTCCCCCCCACTCGAGCACGTTCACGACACTAGTATTTGATTTCATCCTCTGGACCATGAATAAAAGGAAGTAATTCATCCTGGTCATCCCCTTCCTTAATTGGAATGCCAACTCCCGACACCACCCACTCCAAGATTGAATCCAAGTTAATCAAAAAATCCCCATCAATCAATTTGACCAATGTGAGTTTTACCTTTTCCACCTCCGGTTCGAATTCACAGGCCCATGCCAGAATCAGAGAGTAAACCTCCATGTTAGTTCGATACCGGTGACTGATATGTGCCACCTCCTCCACAAGCATCAGTCAAGCTGCCGCCCACAACTTCTCCTCCTTAAACCTGAATAGTCCTTGTATTCGTTTATCAGATACTTTGCCCAAAAAGGGCACCAACTTCTTGTCTGTTCGAAGTGTGAAATTGGCCTCCTTGGTCACCTGCAATTTCAAAAGCACTTCCTACAAAAAATTTCTTACAGAAACTACGATTCTACGAACTACAGATTTGTTCTGCTTCAAAGAAAAAACTGGTACACAGATCAAAAGGTAATAAATTTTGTCTTTGTCTTATAGGTCGGGTAATGAATGTGCATGATAAGGCGTTAATGCCATGAGATCAAGAAAAATATTTCCTGCCATCCTCCCCTTCCTCCGTTTGTGCGACATGCCGCAGACAATTCCTTCTGCAACAATTAATCGTCACCTTGGCATTTGTTCTTTCCAAATTTGCTCGCCTTAACGGGTTGAGGACTGCACATTTTTTTAATTTAATACACTAAATTTATGTTGAACTTTTATATTATATTTTAAACTATTTTTTAAAATTATATATTGTAAACATATTTTCAAAGAATTTTGTTAAAATTTTAATTACTATTTTAGATTTAATATTGAATGTTTTCTTTTTTTATATTAAACTTTTACCTTTCAAATTGTATATCAAAATTTATATTTTTATTTAGTTATTTGTTTTATTCTAGAAACTAAGTTTTATGTTCTATACTATTTTTGAATTTCAAATTTTTACAAATAATATTAACATTATATTTAATAGTTATCTCAAACTATTGCACATCTTTAAAATTTAAATGTCTCTTATTATGGGACCGGTGACATCTGACAATACTCAAGTTCTCAACAGGTATCATCGTCCGTCGGATGAGCAAAGATCAATGGCTTAGGGTGGATTTCAGCCCAAATGTGGGTAGTGAACACATTTGTGAGAACTTCGCCCAGAATTGAACATTTTAAATTTAATTAAATATAATTAAGTCTATAGTCTATAGACTATAAATCTCTTTTTCGGGCAGAATTTTAAAATGATTAAATAGACTTTAAAAACAAACCCGAAAAGAGACACGAGTATGGTGACGTGCCAGAAAAATGGCAGAAGTCGTGGGACCCACTTCATCTGAAAATAGGTACCATCGAGCGTTGGATGAACAAAGATCAATGGCTTAGGGTGGATTTCGACCCGAATGTGGGAAGTGAACACCTTTCTGAGAACTTCTCCCAGAATTGGACATTTTAAATTTAATTAAATATAATTAAGTCTATAAAGCTTTTTTTCGGGCGGAGGTTTAAAATGATTAAATAGACTTAAAAATCAAACCCGAAAAGTGACACGAGTATGGTGGCGTGCCAAAAAAATGGTAGAAGTCGTGGGACCCGCTACATCTGAAATAGGTACCATTGACTGTTGGATGAACAAAGATCAACGACTTAGGGTGGATTTTGGGGCGAAGGTGGGAAGTGAACAGCTTTCTGAGAACTTTGCCCGGAAAAGTGACACGAGTATGGTGACGTGCCCGAAAACTGGCAGAAGTCATGGGACCGACGACAACTAACAACAGGTACCATCGTCCGTTGGATGAGCAAAGATCAACGACTTAGGGTGGATTTCGGCCCGAATGTGGGAAGTGAACACATTTGGGAGAACTTCACCCGGAATTGAAACGTTTTAAATTTAATTAAATATAATTAAGTCTGTAAAGCACTTTTTTGGGCGGAAGTTTAAAATTATTAAACAGACTTAAAAAATAGACCCGTAAAGTCACAACAGGTACCTTGGTCCCTCGTCCGTTGGATGAGAAAAGATCAACGGCTTAGGGTGGATTTCGGCCCGAATGTGGGAAGTGAACACAATTGGGAGAACTTCACCCAGAATTGAATGTATTACATTTAATGTCCGCAGAATTTATACTAAAGTAGTGAATGTTTTGTCCTTCGACATCGAATAGTTATTAATAACAATTAATAAAATTACAACATGATTCTTAATGTCCTCGAAATTTATACTAAAGTAATGAATGTTTTGTCCTTCGACATCGAATAGTTATTAATAGTAATTAATAAAATTACAACATGATTCTAGATATTTTACCCTTTAGGTTTTACTTTTCTACTTTTCAGAGTTTTCAAAATAAGAGACTCGTAAATCATAATTGTCTTTCATTTCATGGACAAACCTGTAAATCGAGGGAGATTCAGAAACAGCTACTAGATTGAGGAATGCAAGTTGCAATAAAGACTGTCTGTGCCAATCTAGTGAAATAGAAATTCCTATTTCCGGGTAAAATCTAGAACACCTACATCCTGCCTTTTTTGTTTTTGGTAATCTCGTGGTCCAATTTGAGGGGTAGCATTTTCAGGTTTTTATCTAACATTATTTTGAATTATTAACAATAATAGTGATGGGGAAAATGGGAAGCAGTAGTTCAACAAGAAGCCAAGTGAAAAACAAAATGTACCTAATCGAGCTGGTTAAAACACCAGGTTTCACTGATGAATACCATGATATTTATGACCCTGCTATCCATGGTGAAAAGCGTATCATAGATATTAGATATACATTATCTACTAAGGCGGCAGATGCATCTAGGGCAAAATTTATTGTTTTAAACCCAATATTAAAACAAAAAACAAATAAAATCGCATCGGGGGATGTTGGATTGGGAAGCATGGTGTTACCTGAAGTATTCCCTTGCCCTGATTTTGTCATGGTCTATGCCAAAAATTATGATGAAGATAAAAAAGCAATTGTCAATAAAAATACAAAAGAGGAAATTCTATCCATAAACGAGGGAGAATTTTCTCGTTTGTTGAACCTAGGATTTGAAGCTCAAAACTCAAATGTCCAAATTGACCTTGAAAAGATGGCAGGGAATTATGAGAGTCTTGATCCGAGTCACAGAGATTCATTTATCAAAGCTCTAATAAAGAGTGGTACTGGTATTGTGTTGGATCAGAATCATAAGCCCCTTATGATTCTAACATTTTTGGTCCATGGGTTGGGGATACTATTTCCCTGTTGTCATTTTGCCTAGGATTGGAAAGTGATAGGGAAGTGGGTGCAAGCCTTCTTGAAATGATTTATAATATCCATTGTGCAGGTCGGCCAGTAAGATATAATTTTATTGAGCACATTGTAAAATCCATGCAAAAACAATTACTAATGATCAAAAATGGTTCATGTAAGATATTTACGTTCTCATCCTACTTGTGCTATATCCTTCTATCCAACTATCATGCAATATTCGAGACCAACAAGCTTCAAATTGTGAGCTTAAGATTGATGAGAACACGATGAAGAGAACATAGTGTCCAATATATGATTGGACACCAAAGATAAGGATGCATGATAACAGAAAGAACTACAACCATTTTGTAGACTTATTTTTGGCACCAATGTATAATGAAATTACAAGCACTCCAATGCCTAGGTTGCCTGTGTCTTGTAGAGATTGCATTCAACTCAGAAGTCAAATAGAATTGGCTGACTGGTTCTTCATGGAAGAATTCACTGTGTTAAGGTTTTATGGATCGACAGTAAAACCATACAAACTTCCAATACATATGACAGAGAGGGTATTTGCATTAGAGTATGTACGGCAATTGGAGAGCACAGATAGACACTTCCATGGTTAGCAAAAGAAGAGCATATTTCCTTCCTTGCCTTTCTCATGTGGAGGGTTCATATTTGAGAGAAAAGCATTCAATGTGGCACATGATTTTTTGACAGTTTTTAACTTTGGTGATGAGGGTCTCTGGCAGTATGATCCAATCAGTGTAGTTCAAGCAAGGCTTAAGAAAAATGGGAACTCTTCAGCGTTATGTCAACATGAAAGTAAACCATTGCTAGAAAAGCTTAGAAACATGGACTCCTGGGATGAGGTTAAAAAGAGATGGAGAAAATTGCAGCTGACAATAACATTTCAACAGAAGAAATTTCATCACAAATTATGCCATTGCAAATGCACACACAGAGGACAACAGAGGAGGACTAGGGCATCCAAAATAGGAGGTCCTACAATTTATACCTTAAATCTACTAATCCATCTAAGAAATCTATTCCCAAATCAATTTTGCATGAATGTAAAGAGAATTATTGGACTCAAACCAAAACAAATGATTTTTGGACTATGAGGAAGAATCTCGGTGAACCAACGACAAGTGCAGAATTTGAGAGCATCAACGAGGATGAAAAGTTTAGAAAATTGCGGGATATGGAGCATGGTAGGACTGAAGATGATGATGAGCATGAGGTTGAAGTTGAGCCCCCTCCAACAACTACTATAGTCCCAAAAATATTAGGTGGAGTCAATGAGTCCATGAAAGAAAAATATAGCAAAGGGGCAAACCTTGTGGAAAAAATGGGTTTTGAAGGTAGTGGTCTATGTCCCAGAGGAGAGGGCATTTGGTATCCACTTCAGGTACAACTTCCATCACAGTCAAAATCAAAAGGTCCTTATAAACCAGTCATTGGACTTGATTCTTCAGATTCATTAGGGATAGGTACTACTCATTACCCTCAGGGTCCACCTACATTTGTTTCAGGATCAAATCCACAACCACCACCACATCATGGTATTCCCATTGGTGGTGAATCAAGTGCCACTGCCACTGGTGGGGAATCTGGGGATAGTATTCCTATTAATGTTCAGTCAAGTGCCGCTGTGATTGGTGGGGTTGGCATGGGTACTACTACTGATACTAGTTGTCTTGGTGTTGGACAAGGGCAACAACAAAAAATCTCTCGCAAGAGGCCACTAGAGGTAGATAATCAATCTCATACTATTGAGAATCCTATATCAAGTGCCACTGACACTACAAATCAATCATTTGCAGCTTCAGATCACACACCTCAAAAGACTATGAAAACTACACATGAAAGTGTCAGTGGGAGTGGGACAACATTAGGAACTATTGTTGGTAATCTTGGTCAAGCATTAGTTAAAACCATAGGAATAAGTGGAATTGGAACCTATGGTATTCCTATGTCACCTTTCAAACATTCAATTGCTTCAGCAAGCCCAGATTTTCAATTTCGTGATTACTATGAAAAATATGAACACACAACAAAAGAAAATAAAGAAAAAAAGAAAGCATTTCATAGGGTTTCTGTGTCTGAAGTTGTAAACGAACAGCCTGCAAGGAACAGGGTATTTCCAACATATGAGCCATAGAAAGATATGATGGAGTTCATGGTTGTTATGCCCCTGACCACATCTAAAGATAAAAATCCACCACACAGTCAAATAGATCCCTCTCAATTTCAAGATAGCACCCTCCAAATGGATTTTTTCAAAGTACATAATGTGGACAAAATTAGTCTGTCAAAAAGGACTAACGAAGTGGTCTACACTTCACTACTAAAGGTGGAGAGAGAAAAAAATAAACTGGAGAAATAAATAGAAAAGTTACAGGCATGCTTGGAAAACCAAAAATCAAGGAGGAAAGCAGTAGATAGCAAGTGCAATTATTTACAGAAAAGGATAAAAAATTCGGAGAAGATGGATGTAGAATTGAAGGACCTGACAGAAAAACTGGCTAAAAGAAGTAAAAAAATTGTTAAGGAAAAAACCAGTTTTCAAAAATTATACAAAAGTTATGATTCTGCTGCTGCCGAAATGAGAAAATTACAGGACCTATTGGATCATGGGAAGGAAAAAGAAAAACATTTGCAAGAGGAAGTAGAGGAAGAAAGAAAAAAAATGTGCACAAATGATGCAAATGATAAAATAAAAACTATAGAGGATAGATTGAAAGATAATATAAAAAATACAATGAAGTATATACAAAAAAACATTTGGTGGCAAATAATGCAGAGGAGTGAGAAGTTGTGTGAATGGTTTCAATTGATTGAAACTATAAGACTAATTTATATAAAAAACAAAGGGCACTATGAGAAGAGAACACATGTTTATTCAAAAGAGGATATGGCAAAAAAGATTCTGAAAGTAGTCTACAGTTCCAGTGACAACTACTTGGCATCCAAGGGAATTAAGAGCCACATTGATGCCATAGTTAAGACATCATCTATCATTCAAAAATGCCAGAAGCTAAGGGAAACAACAGAAGTTATGAAAAGTTGTGGAAAAAAGATATTGAAGCTGCAAGAAAAGAAAAATAATTTGATTAAACTTGGTTTGCCTAAGCCTGTTGACACATCAAATAAACTCATTGGAGAAGAAGCTTACAAAAAAAGCGTGGAGAAAAAAATGAAGTCTGATTTAGACTTTCTTCCAAAGCACACAACTCCCCAAAGCTTTCTGGAATTCATCCAACCATTTACAACTCTAAATTCGGTATTGGATGAAACAGTGATGTCAAGTAAATCTTCTAAATATGGAATGTTGACGAAGTTGGAGTTGACTTTCTATAGTTTACAGAATATTGACCTTCCATCAGACGAAGAGTGGAGCACGCTACAAAAACTGGAACAAAATTCTTAAGAATCATGGTATATATTGTACAATTTTCTTCTTTTACTCTTAATTTCAAGGTTTTATGTTTTTTCTGTTTGCTATTTTGCTAATACAGCCTATGAATGTATGATGCACTCGCTTTTGCTATTTCGCTAATCCAGCCTATGAATCTATTTTATGAATAGGAAAAAAACAACACTCGCTATTGCTATTTTGCTAATCCAGCCTATGAATCTATGATGCACAGTGCAAAACTTCAGCCAGTAAATTTGTATTCTGAAATTCTCCCTTGCTTTAACATTTATGCATTTCTCTATTTCTGATTAGTAGGTTTTAGGCACTACTATTATCTATGTTTAATTTGTCATGGCGTGAATTAATATTTAATTTTGAACTTTGTTTTTTGAACAAGAGACATCAAACATGTAGCAGATGTTAAATTGCTAATACGGCATGTGATGGCCATTTAAATTTGTGCTGAGTTTGTGATTTTCATGTTTAGTCTTCACATGTTGCAAACTTGCAATTCGACTTGAAGTTGTTGTTGCTCCCTTGTTTCTATAAAAGGGAATTCAAGGTCATTTGCAAAGGGTTCTGAAACTTTGTATTCACTTTTGCATGAACATTGGAGAATCACACAGGAGTTGTTGTTGCTCTCTTGTTTCTATAAAAGGGAATTCAGGGTCATTTGCAAAGGGTTCTGAAACTTTGTATTCACTTTTGCAATTTGCATGGAGAATCACACAGATTGGTGTATTACTATTGAATGAATTGTATCATATGACTATATTTTGAAAGAATTAATGAAAATTTAAGTTCTTGACATGTGTATTACTATTGGATGAATTGTATCATATGATTCTGAAATGTATCCCATAGATTTGAGACTCAAACATGTATAAATAAACAATAAACATCTCTGTATCAATAAACACATTGTGGTTTTTTTTTTATTATGTTATTTTTAATTTGGAAATAGAAAGTTGAAAAATACAATTACAAATCAATATTAAATTCTAATTGCAAAAATTAATATGCTTTTGTAATATGAATGATGAGATACAGTAATAAGATTAATAAATATCAATCTCTTACAGTTGCCATTCATCCTCATCAAATTTAGAGCTTTCTTGATTCTTGTCTGTGGTTTGAGTTTCTTCACTCTGAGTCTGCATACCTTCGCCAAACTGCATCTCAATGCTACCAGTAGGTGACAGTCCAGTACATGGGGCAATAGTCCCACTAGCACTTTGGTTTGAAGTGTTGCACAAACCTCTTCTTTCACATTTGGACCTCCAGATTTGCAATGCCCTATCATAAGGAAAAGTGTGGACATCATACCTAGATGTATAGAGCCTCAAGGAATTTTACAAATTTTTGTCTAGTTTGTTTCTTAGCTTTGATTTTAGGAACCCCAAAGCACTGAAAACTCTCTCATCTTCCACCGAACCCAATATCATGGTAAGACATAAATTAGCAAGCTTCACATATTTTGGCATCGAATCATGCAACATTTTGTTCTCAGCTATAGTTTTCCAAAACCTTGTTATTGATCCCTCTTCACGGGGGTTCTCCATTTTGGCATATTGTTCTCTCTTAGTGTATGCAAAATGAGATGATTGCTCTTGAAGATGAGTTTCGTCTAATATTCCATTTATAGTTACTCCATTCAATTCTCTGGATATGCAAAAAAAATTTATCAAATTCAGTAGCTTACTTCAAAAATTGGCTGCACTGTTGAGGCTCCAATAATGAGGAAACATGATAGACATGGCTTCGAGTAGGTTGTCAGGAGGGAATCTGCTTCTAATTTTTGAGGAAATATCATACGCAATTTTCCACAGAAGTAGTTACAGTCTCAACAATCTTGTCAAAATCTTCCCTTGTAACTCTTGCTAGTTGCTTCCTGGGGCGCTTTCTTGGCTCCTCGAGGTCGACCGTGGAATAGAAGTACATTGGTATCTCAACTCCCCATACATTGGCACATACCTCCCCATCTGCACTGATTTGTTAAAAGTTATCAGGATTGTTCAAATCTGTGAGTGTCCGCCACTTAACAAATTTTTCATCAGATAGTGTTGGTTGATTTCGATAGAGATTGTCGAGGGTCATACATGTCATCTTACGTAGCATATTCTGCAATATACAGAGCTCTTTTTTGGGCAGCCTTCATAATTTTCCTTATTTCCTCTAGCATGGGCAAAAGAGCTGCTAAAGTTAAGAGTGTCTCTAAATTACTTAACCTGCTAAGAAGTTCAGGAACTTTCGGTTGATCAGATTCGTCGCGAGTTGTGTGAAATAGTCCAATCAAGGATGGATATTCTGAAAACACTCGATGCGCTAAACCATCCAAAGAGATCCATCTGGTATCATTATCCTTGAGAAGCTTGTTCCCATCAGTTATTCCATCTGTAAAGTGTTGAAATTCCATAAATCGCTTGGGACTTCGACAGAAGTGTGAGTAGAGCTCTCTGATTAAAATTTCATTTTTTTTAACCAAAGGAAACTTGCTCACAATTCCAAAATCTAGCTTAATTATGTGAGCCATGCAGTGAATTGTAGTAATGTATGGTGCAAATGAAGTTTCAATCTTTGTACAAAGACCGTTCCTATGACCTTGCATTACTGAAGCTCCATCTGCTCCAACACAAACCAATTTTTTGGCTACCATCATGTCATCCATACCTCCATATTCAATTAAACTTCTCTTTACTAGTTGAAATGATTTTTTTGTTGTCGCACTCTCCTTCATTTTAGCAACAGAAAGTAGATGAGGTTGGCGGGTATGATTCTCTACAGTATAAACATGCATGCATACCCATGAAGTATTGTCTATTGTCGTAACTTCATCTAAAGAAAATGCAATAAAGTTTGACTCTCTTATTTTTTCCTTTACATCTTCTTTTTCAACCTCAGCAAGACAACTTGCCCATTCCCATCCATTGTTTACTGACGAGTGTCTATTAGGGTAGTTAGGAACTTTGAAAAAGTGTAAAAAACCACTAATTGATTGGAAATTTGTCATAGCACGCCCTCTGCTCAAAACATAAAAAACAACGTTTACCTAAACAACTTTTCCCAGTTGTTCTATTTGCATTGCTTTTCCAAAAACAACTTCAATAGAACCTTTAACTTCAGCAGGCTTTGTCCGTATTTTCTCATGAAAATAATACTCTTCGGCATTCCTCACATGCTTACATTCCTCCTTTGTTTTCCATCTTATCACTGATTTTTCAACCCCGTCTACATTTGTTTTTCATAAACTTTACCCATATGCTTTTCTATGGTGTCAAATTTTAGCTGCAACCTAATTTCCTTGTTATGTTTCCAAGTGCAAATCTTACACCTGCATTCTATTGGAGGCTCACCTTCAATTGGATTCTCCACTGGTTCAATGAATGGATACTTTGATGCCCAATTAATTTGAAAATTCCTCACTGACATATCCCACTCCCGATCCTTTTTTATTGTCGTTCACCCTTTTTTGATATGGCTTTTCTTTTCCCCTTTTGTGCATTATCATCAATGGCATTATCACCCAAGTCGATTATATCATTCCGGCTAACTTGGGTATCTACCAGATAATCTTCTTCAAGATCATCCTGATCTGAGATATCAGGTTCGCCGCCATCTTCAATAGGCGGTGCAGGTGGCAAATTTTGTACTTGTACTTGTGATGATGTACCTTCCTGATTTTCACCACAATCTTTTCCAATGCCAAAGTACGAAGACAACATTATGCTTTTTGTTGGCCTCTCCTGGCCTTCCCCACATTCAGGTTTCCTACCCCTCATCCTATTCGACATCTCCAATGAAATAAAGGCTGCCAAAAAAATATCAATTTGTTGAAGAAGCAATAATAGACTATAATGTATAATATACCACTTCAAAAATATGATCGCTCACCTTTAGGCTTTAGGTCACTAGCAGTCGCCAATGCAGTCAACAAAAATGATTTTCCTTGGTTTGAAACTTCGCTATTGATCAGAATTCAGAGCCTAAAACCCACCAGATTGTGTTGAGATAGATCTGATCTTTGCATATATTTATACCAATCCTTATATGGCGAATTCCGTGGGAATTTTATATTGTATACAAATATTTGGCGAATCCCGCGTAACTATAACATGACTTATGTAATTTTTGAGGCAATTATAGGTCATCCAAATACGACTTATGTAATTTTCGAGGCGATTATAGGTCGTCCAAATAATAGGTGAATACAATATACTTGGTGAAAGTTGGGGTGAATGGAGAAAAAACATCGGCAAGATGCAAGGCGAATTGGGTCCCCCTAGCTAACAAATCTTCACATGCCTATAGGTGAATTAAGGTCATGTATTAAGGCAACCTCAGAGAGTGTAGGCGAAACAATTAAATTTATCGTGTGTCCACCATATATTGTATTGGCGAAATCATCACATAGAAACATTTGATTGCATAAAATATATGGCGATCAGGTCGTGACTTTGACGGAAATTGATAATGTTTTGGCGACATGGCCACCCCCAATCGGTACAAAATATTTGCCATTTCCGACATGGCCGACGTGAAGAATTCGCCATTGGCGAATATTCACCACTAAAGTAATCTCTGGTGCTAACTACCCCTTGACCCCACATTTAATATTGAGTACTAAGTTTTCTCTTTTTCTAAATATTTTTCCCCAATATTAAATAAATACAATTTAATAATCCCAATGTTACAATACAACTCATCAAGTGGCCCCGAGAATATTCCCAAGGAATCTATACATGTTACATGTCCATGTGAAACATCACATAATAAATAATGAATTACATGTCCATGGGAAACCACATAACAAATAAATATATTACAATTACAACATTATTATGCAAGGTGTAGAACACCTATTTTCTCAATAGGTACATCAAAGTGTCTATACCACAAAATATCCAGTTTAACAAAACCGGATGTCTCATAGGGTGCTCCCCCGATCCTCCTAATATCATCTTTGTCTAGAGGATGAAGCTCCTCTTGTCCCATGTGCCACTTGCCTCGTTGGTCCCATCAATTCTTCCTAGTTTGTGACCTTCACTGGCTCGGAATCACTGCAAATGGTAGTGCTCTCTAATCTGATGGTACCACCCCCTCATATAGAAACCTCCAATACTGAATCTCCTCACCATAGTCTTCCATCCAATCAAATGCCTCTTGCATAATCATATCTTGTACTCCTTCAATGAACTCTCAAACCCATTGATCTGTTGACTATGCTCTCACCATCACTATATCCTGAGAAGCTACAAAGGAAGCCCTCTCTACCAACCACTTCTCCCTCTCTATCATATATGCATCTCTCTCAACCAATAGTTCTTCTCTCTTAGCACTCAGTTGATTTCACTATGTTGTCAACCTTTGTATCTCTGTAGTCATCGATGTACTCTTGACGTCCCATCCTACCCTATCCTACTCAAAAGAGACTATGTGTCTCTCCAATACTATAATATGCTCTCACTAGTATATGGCTTCTCCTCGCATAGTCTCATCATCTAGGATATGTTCAACACCATCCCCTCCTGCTATATTCTGTATATACTCATGTTGCTCATGTTGCTCTGCCACCGCATCATCATGCTAATCATCCAACATATCTGACTCTCCATCCTCTCCCTCCTCATCGCCAGAGCTATCATAGTCCTCATCCTCCTCCTCATCCTCTTTGGGCTCCTCCTCATTCCCAGTGTTTGCTCTGCGGCCTTGTCCCCTCCTTTAACCTCTCTTATCTCGAACTAGTACCCTCAAAATCGAAATGTCTAGATCTGTTAATGAATTCGGTCTATGCCTGGTAAACCATCTGTCATAAGACTTTGTAGCACCTACATCTATCACATCTGCATTTGCAGCCTACTACCTTGACTATAATTGTTGAAACTATGTATATGCTACATGTGGAATGATAATAGGACCCCATTTTCTATCTCTCTCCTCGATCATGCGTAATGAGCCATACCTATACGAATATCACGTCTCTCTTGGAGCTGTCTCCAAACTCTCTCTGATAACTGTGTGTGTGAAAAGTGGATCCTACCTGTATCTGGAATACACAACACTTCAATAAGTCATTGGATGCATGGTTAGTAAATCAATCAACAATGAATAATAAACCATCACAAAGCGACCTATTTTCTTCTAATAGATGTGAGTTTAGTCTTGCTCTTAGATTTTTATATGCAATACCAGTGACTAGACAACACCTAAATGAATGATTTAATCTATATGAGTATGAAATTGAGCTAAATGGATGCAAGATTTAAGCTAGATATGCAATATTAATGACTATTAGGCTAACATGATTAAGCTATGAATAAATATTAAGCTAAATGATTTAACTAATATGCAATAACAAATATGAAAATATTCTCAATGTGAAATCTTAATGAACCTAGAGTAAAAACAACATGATAACAATATATTCTCTAGGATCCTTGATTAGGAGATGAAAGCCTGAATTTATAGAAAATTCAGAAAGACACCAACGGTCGAGATCAAATGATGATGAGTGGTCAAGATTTTCCAAGAAGAAGCACAATCCAAGTGAATTGATGTGATTGGCTGATTTTCTCAGTTTTAAAGGAAATTGAATTAAAATTAAGATAAAATCAGACAAAACTGATTTATTCTCTATTTTATTCAATTTTGAGATTTAATTGTTTTAATTGCTTTTCTGAGATTTTTTTCAATTTTTATTTTTATTTTCAAGATTATTTCCTTTTGATTTCTTTTCTCAATTTTTAATTCTTTTTTTCCAATTAATTCCCTTTTTTTTATGATTTAATGGCAAATTGATTTATTTAATTAAATATACTAAGATATTTAATAAAATAAATAGGATAATTGTTTGAAAATGATTTACTTGAAATGATCAATTAATTAAATATTTATTTAATTAATTCAGAGTGATTAATTTGCCATGTGACATTGATGACTTAAGAAATTAATTGTGTGCTCAAGATTAATTTTAATTGCCTTTGGTTAGGACCTTGGTGATGAAATCGAGACTAGGGGCCCTATGGTTTTAGATGACCATTTTTAGGGTATTACATTTGCCCCTCTTTGAATTGATGTGCGAGCGGTGCATTGATTCAAAGAATAGTTGTTGTCAAAGAGAGAAATCAGTTATGAACTTGATTGATCATGAACCAGATGAAGAGCGAGGTATTCAGTTTGTTTTGAAGTGATGAAACTATACAGAGTTGATTGAAAGCGATATCAATCCCAAACTTGATTGAATTAGGACTGCTGAAGAGCAAAGATATCTAACTTGAACTTGATGGATCAAGAAGCAGATCTTACTGATCTAGAACTTGATTAAACTAGACACAGTGAGCGAAGATAAAACTGATCTTGAACTTGATGGATCAAGACACGATGAGAGAAGATAAACTGTCCAGCTTGATTTGATGTGATGAAACTGAACACCTACTTAGATTGAGTGTGCGATCAAAGATACTCTTTAAACTCTTGATTGAGTTGAAACGAATAATCAGCTTGATGAAAAAGCGATGAAACTAATTAACATCAAGATACTGATTCAGATGAAGACAATAACAACTCGATTTTATGTGATGAAACTGATATGCCCCTAGAGATTGATTTGATTCAGATGATCAAGAAATCTCAACTTGATATGAAGCGATGAAGCTGAGATGCCCCTAGCGATAAGGTCTTGTTTAATGTTCGGTAAAGACTAGCTGCTCGACTTCTAATGAAGATTTTGAAAGAAATTCTCGATTTTTGATTATGATGATTACTGAAAAGGTGTTATGAGTATGCCCCCTTGGGAGCGAAATCGAAAGATAGTGAGGGTACAATGATTTTAGGAAATTTTTAGTGATGATAATTATTTGAGCATGAAGATTGATGTTGAAGATTAAAATTAGAGTTGATTTGAGAATTTAAATTGAGATTTAGAATTGAGTGCAAAATTATTTGAAAATGGACTTGACGATGAAAGTGCTAAGTGGTTAATGTTGTGAAATTTCGACTAGATAATTGACGTCATATTTCGATTTCGATCTCGAAAATGGACTTAGGGTACAAGTTTTACGTTCATCAGAGCAAGTTGAAAATTAGGGTTTGGGCTATATAAGGGGTTCAATGTGTCATTTCAAGTCATTGTTACCTCCCAAAGTTTGAAATTTGAAAAACCCTTTGTGAAGAAAAATGGGCATTCCAATCCAAGAGCATTGATTCGAGCGCCAGAGACTCATAATCGACCGTGGAACTATGACCCAGCGGTAAGTGATCAATCTTTAGCCTATGCATTTCTTATTTTTTGAATTTTTGTTGATTTTTTGCATTTTGAAATTCGTTTGAAGTCATTTTCCTCATTTTGTCGTGAGGTTGAACACTGTTTCTCGTACCACAAACTGTCCTCCTTTTGTTTTGTCGTATGGTCATATAGGGTTTGTCGTCTTGTGTCGTCCCATGATTCATATGATAGTGTTCTTGAGTGACCATTGTATCGTGCGATAGGATATGTTTTTTCATATGGACATGTTTGCTCATGCGAGGTGTAATGTTTACTTGTACAAGTTTCTGCTTGTCTGTGGAAACTCTAATGAAAAACAACAAGCATTTTTTAGAGTCTAAACAATAATTTTTTATTTTGAATTTTGTGTATTTGGATTCGTGAGCATTTTTAACATATTTTTAGCACAATTTGGATCATGTGCTGACAATTTTTATGTTCGATTTTGCAAATTTGGATGTCGGATATTCAGTTTCGGTGTGTATTTCCGCTGACGATGAGGCTAGTCTATGGGTTATCAGATGCAGAGAGAGTACATATTGATTTGTGTGGATTTGGATACCTTTTACAGATGCCTGATATTCATGTGAATCACGGGACGTTGACTGTGTTAGTTGAGTGTCTTCATTCAGAGCATAACACCTTTCATCTACCGGTTGGAGAGATGACTATTACGCCGAAGGACATATATAGGATTTTGAGGATTCTATTTGCTGGAGACAAGGTTGATTATGATTCTACTTAGCAACCAGGTGTTTTAGCATTGAGATGGATATTCTATGATGAGACTATTCTTGAGTGCACCATTACTTGGGATGATTTGATGAGAAGATATGGTGAGCAGTACCCTCTGGCATGCGTTTTAGCAGATATGATCGATTGTTTTGTTATGCCTGATAGAGGACAACAATATTTTCTTTGTGGTTGGGCCAAAAGACTTGAGAGGTTGTTGACTCATCCTGTGAGATTAGGATGGGGATCATGCTTGCTCGCCCATATGTATCATGAGATGCACGAGATTGTGTATTGGGAAGGGAAGAGCATGGCAACAGGTGTTTTAGTGTTACAGATATGGGCATGGGAGCACATCCCAGTATGTAGACCTATAGTAGATGATTCTAGAGAGGCACACCAACCTATTGTTTATTGTTATTCATGTTATGTTACTCAACCCCATCTGGGCAAGACTGACTATTGGAAGAGGCAGCTGGATGATTTGATTGTCATAGTATGGAGACCATATAGGGGTCTAGAGCTATGGGACGATTGGAGAGCTCAAAGGAAAGACATGTTCATGACTCGGCCTATCAATGGTAGATTAGTGTCTATCATTGAGCGGTTTGTAGTATCTAGGGTGATGAGGCAGTATGGGAGACCGCGAGGTATATCCCAGGAGTTCACAACCTATGCTTGATATGGAGAGGAGGAGAGATGAGGATGGGCATCGAGACTATCATATGCATTGAGCATGCAGGAGTTAGTGGGTTTATAGCCACAAAGATGGGATTACTTAGAGGATGATGTAGACGTGGGACCATTGCCTCAGTACAAAGATTGGTTCCAGAGACATCCTTTTCCTCAGTTTACAGATCCGGGAGAGTATGCACCTCTTATAGAGGAGGTTGAGGATGAGGCACAATCACGGGTACCAGGTCAGGTACAAGGATGAGGGTAGGTACAGGGACAGAGAGTGGATGTACCTAGGTGGGCAAGAGGTGATCCTGGGGCTAGTAGCAGCAGGGTACCAGCGGGAGGTAGACAGTGACAGAGAGGGGAGGGTGGATCCTTAGGAGTTGTTGGGGTTGAGGCTGGTGGTGCTAGAGTAGCAGAGGTTGGAGGTGAGGAGGAGAGAGCAGCTCCTAGGCAGCTGAGAGATGAGCAGGGAGGCAGAGAGGGAGATGTTGGGAGAGAGCAGGGAGTACTGGACATAGTACGATCGTTCAGATCAAGGTTGACAGGTTTATAATTACAGTTAACAATGGCGCAGACGCAGCTTGCAGAGGTCAGAGCAGAGCGGGATGCTCTTCAGTGAGAGGTTTTGCATCAGACGAGTCGTGCAGCCTATTATGTCGCAGCTTATAATGTAGCGGTCCCAGTAGCACAACAGGTTGTTCGGTATTCTCAGTATATGGCTCTATCTAAGGGAGTTAGGGCACCCAGACAGGATGTTGGTTAGTAGGCACCACCTCCTCCACCTGGCGATGAGGGAGAGGTAGAGAGCTAGCTTTGTTAGATCTCCCAGATTTTGTTATATACCCCATTTTTGTAGCCTATACGATTCTTGCTCCGATGAGACATTGTATTTGACAGTTGATATCATTTGTACTCTGAGACACTAAGATTATGACGATATATACGAGATCTTGATTTGATTTCATCGTACGTTTTGATTGATTATGAGATGTCTTTCTATATGCTTGATTCCATATGTATGCATATCTTTTCAGTATGGATGTATGTAATGGAGATGAATATGGATGTTCATTTTTTTTGTTTCTTTTTCATATGCAAATAAATGATGAAAATGAGTAACTAGTAATGCAAATGTTTTTTTTTTCATGCAATAATATGAATGCAAATAAGTATATAATGAAATGTATGGATCTATATAAGATGCTTATTTATGTAGCTAACATCTAAATACACAAGTACTCAATCGAAGAAACAATGATGAAAAATAGACCACTTAGCTGAGAAATGACGATTGCTTCAAACTCCCAGTCAAAAGATAAAGAGATCATTGTTATCATTGGAGTTGAGGAAAAAACAACTCTATAGCTCCCAAAGATCACCTACATGAAAACTTGTCACAGAAGGAGAGAAGCAAAATAGCTATAGAGGCCAAAATTCAGAGATCCAAAAAAGAGGAGTCATATTGATTGTGCAACAAGAATGAAATTCAATAAATTCCAATTATTATTAAAATATAAATAGACAATCCTTATAAGAGGATACTTGAAACCCTAAAGGAGAAAAACCCTAAAGAATTATAAGATTCCTAAGTTTAGCTTAAGCATAGAGTATAATAGACTAATAATTAAATAAATAATTATTAGCTAATAAAACATTACTCTAAACCCCCCCTTAAGATGAACTTAGGGAGTAGCTAAAAATAACTAAGGACTAAAAAAACATTTTTAAAATGCAAGAAAGCAACAATGGGTCTTGGCAACTAGGCCTGATGAGGTACCCAAGTACAATAAAAATCTCTGTAAAGTGGAGAAAAAGGAGAAGACCCTGTGGGAACAAAACTCCTCTCCAAGAAGAGATGAAAGCTCAAGTGAATGACAAAAGCCTCCAAACAAGAGTGTTCTAGAAGATAGGAACAAAAAAAAGCATGAAGAACACCACTGAAGCATGAAATGGCTACAAACACTGTCAAAGAGTAACTATTTATATGAAGAACCTCCACTGAAATAGAACATGACCAGGTAGAGAAGATTGTAATCTGTATGAGTGCCCTCAAATGACACTACTCGAATCAGATGACAAACAAAGGCAAACAACTAAACTCGAAGATATAGCTAGCATGAAACACCAAAGCCTAAAGAGCTAATAAATCTAACCATGGAAGCATTAGAACAACATGACAAACCTCCCCATAATGTTGAAAAGGGAGAGGGATAGGTACACTTAAAAGAATGGCCAACAAGAACTGCATGACAAAGAACCAGGAACATCGAACGTGCAGAGAAAGTACATAGTGTCGTGGAAGGAACACTCACTTGATACACATCATGAGGCTAATGTCGTGGAAGGAACACTCATGTGACAAAGGTAGATGGCAAACAAAGGCAAACATCAACCCCCCCATGACACTTTATAAGTAATGCATGTACAGTAAGGCACAAGATCCCAAGTATACATTGCATGATGACACTTTATCTTAGTGAGTTTGCATAAATAAAATGCTACAATGATAAAAAGAGTCAGAAGACTGGAAATAGAAAGAACAACCAAAGACGAGACATCCTACTCAAAGAAAGAGATCCCAGGACCTGAAACATCCAAGATATTCACCAGAGTGTTGAAAAGCAAAAAACTGAATAAAATGTACCTGGAGCTGAATCTAGAAAGAAAATCATATGAATCAAAAGTTCACAGAACAATATTTCCAACAATATATTTTTTTCGAAAAACGGAGTTCGGATGCTCAAGTTATGTCTCCCAGAGTGCAAAAAAGAACCTCTGGCTTTGGCAGAAAAAAAAACATCAAAAAAGAAAAATAAAAAATTCAAACCTCCAGATCTGGATAGAGCTCGGAAAGAGATTTTCGATGATATAAGGTTTTTGAAAAAACGCCTCCGTATGACCAAGTTACAGCCAAAAGAAAAAAAAACCCCTCTTGTAGGGCATAAAAAGGGTAAAACCAAAAAAAAAAAAAATTGACGAATTTTTTTGACACATTTGCAGGTACATTCATACGGATTTTTCGTGCTTCGAAAAATGTGTCAATAAAAAATCATGCCCCAGATGCCCTTGTCACCGAAAATAGGCAAATTATATATCAAAATTCTTGGAATCAACCTTTTGAATCCAACTGTGAGATCCTTTTGGCACCAAAATGTACCAAAAAATAAGCTACCCCCAAAATTGGAAAAAAGCAACTGCACAAACCCCCGAATACACAGATCTAAAAAACAAAGCCCAAAATCTCTTATGACGAGAACGAGGGCATGCAGATTTGGAGCTCTGATACCATATTGGAAATAAGGAAAAATCAACTCTACAGCTCCCAAAGATCACCTGCATGCAAACCTGTCACAGAAAGAGAGAAGCAAAATAACTATGGAAACCAGAAATCAAAGATCCAAAAAAGAGGAGTCATATTGATTGTGCAACAAGAATGCAATTCAATAATTACAGTTATTATTAAAATACAAAGAGAGAATCTTTATAAGAGGATAATTGAAACCCTAAAGGAGAAAAACCCTAAAGAATTATAAGATTCCTAAGTTTAGCTTAAGCATAGAGTATAATAGACTAATAATTAAATAAATAATTATTAGCTAATAAAAGATTACTCTAACAATTATCATGCCAAAATCACTCAAAATGCATAAAATTTAGAATGAATGCAACCTATACCTAGTCACTGGATTTGGTATGTTTAATTCTCATCAGTGAGTGTTTTACAAACAAAGCAAGCAAAATAGAGTTCTTTTCTTTTCATATGCAATATTAATTATCTTGCCGCAATGACCTTTTTTCATTCATATCCTTGGACAGATGACGCACGCATATGGATTGCACATTAAAGAAATTTCGTCAAATAGATAAAAAGAAATGACTCCAACCTCCCTATAGCATACAAATAAGTGGAATCGAGGTATGTGTGGCGATTTCACCTTGATGTGAAGGCACTTATCACACACACCCAGCTAATTAGATGTTTACCGATCATCAGATTAATTCCTACAAGCAGAAAACAAAGAAAAGTATTATGCCCCCAATCCTTGCTCCTCTTAGTCAAGATAGACTTCCTCGAGTTACTCGGAGAGAATAATAATCGAAAACTAATTTAAAAGACAACACACAAAGAAAATGCCAATCATATCTCAAACAATTCAGTGATTGTTTTCAGTAGTCTTGTTTTCCTTGTTTACTCAATGATAAAACTCTTCAATAGTTTGGAGATAGGTGACTGACTCAGAGTGGATGACCTGGTATTACCAACAGAAAGATGACTTGGTTGAAGTACTTAGGACATTTAAAGTAATCAGTCAATTTCCCTAAGACTAGGACATTGATCGGTTTCAAGCCATGAGGGTTCCAAAAGAACCAGATGTCACAAAAGCGACTAAAAGTATAAATTTGGCCAATGAGGTCAAACACCCATTGTTGAAAAGGCCAATGTGTGATGAAAGGTATGAGATCCCTTGCTGGAGCATGTATGAGATTCCCATGTAGCTAACACTTCTCACAAGTTTTAGCAAATTTTATAGCATCTTTCTCCATATCTAACCAATAGTAGCCAGCTCGTAGTAGTTTTCGAGCTAAAGTTAGACCATTTGAATGAGATCCATAAATACCTTCATGGACTTCAGATAATGCACGTTGGGACTCTTTAGTTTCTAGGCACCTAAGCAAAGTACTATCCAAACCTTGCCTAAATAGATCATTGGTGTAGGAGCACCTTTCTAAGGTCTTTCCCCATGTGACCTTTGTTGGAATTTTTCTTCTTTAAGAAGCCATGTAAATGTAATAAGAGCTAAGAGCTCATTGGTTTTGTTTAGGTCCTAGTTTAGGTCCTAGGTTCATAAGTCTAGGTTGAGTTTTCTTGTGCACTAGAAGGTAGGTGTGCCTTTCATATGTTTGGGGTCCTTTTGACATGGTTGTGTCCATAGGATAGCCCAAGGTAGGCTTAAAAGCCAAGAAAAGCAACATTGTAGAAGTTGCTCAAAAGTTGTAAAAAGTTGTATGACAACTTTTCAAAGTTGTCATGCAACTTTCTCTCCAAATAGGTGATAACCTTAGTTTGGCATTAGGAACCCTAACCAGGGCACACCAACCAAGGCAGAGACACTATAAGCTGTTGCAAACCCTAAAATGAGGGGTTGGATGTCAGATTGTACGACCAAGAGAAAAGACCTTGACTGTGACTGTGTTTTTGTTGCCAGTCGGCACAAATGAAGCATTAACAGGTTGATAATGGATTGTTTTGTAAACTAAACAGGGTTGTGAATCTTGTATTGTGTTTATCCTTTCATTTTGAGCACTTAGGGTAGGTTCTTGTGCAGGTTTGTGTGTGTTTGTAATAATTTTGTGAAGTACTCTATCACTGTCCAGTTTTGGACTATTTTGTGTAATGGAATGATAACTCCTATCCCCATAGACACCATGAAACTATGGGGAATAGGAGAGAAAACCTTGTATAGTATCCCAAAGCAAGAAGGGCCCTTGAAGATGTAGGAAAGTCTTTCAAAGACCCACCCCTAGGCGATACTAGACTGTGCCCGGCTAGGAAGGGTTGAAGTTGCAAAGGTCCAAGAGAGAAAGGTAGGGCAAGGAGGGAGGCACCCTTTGGAGGAGGTGTAGAGGGATGTGTGAAGAACCATTGGTGAGGAGGAGCTTCCACCAATCTAGATAAGGTGGCAAAGACAGTAAACCATCACTGTGACTCAGGCAGGCCTTAAAACCCTTGAAAAAACCCTCAAAAACCCCAAAATTCTCCTAGGGCAGTGTACGGACACTTGGAGGCCTAAAACCAGAAAAATATTTGAGCCCTTGCCAAATAATTATCAGTCCTTTTGGGAAGTTTCACAAGTTTGTGCATCGTTTGCAAGAGGGAGCCCTAAAAGTCCAGAATGGAGGCCTAATTGGGCACATTCCTTGTAGCCCTATTTTGTAGGAAAAAAACAAAATAGTGAGATCGATAATGAAATGGAAGGTTAAAACCTCTTGGGGGCACATGAATGAATGGATAACCATGTCAGACACCTATCCTAACCTTGCTAGGACCTAAGAAGGTGAAGGAGGAGCTAAACCCTTATTAGCCTATGTGAGGGTTTTTGATGCTTGAGAGTAGATGTGACTTAGGGAGGAAAATCACAGATTGTTGGTGGGTGGATTGGACAAGGTCAGGGGATTCCACAAGAAAGGGAATTCCTAGAGACCCTAGGGTGTGGTTGAAACACCTGGTGATCCAAGGAGAGGATCAAGGAGCGTAGACTAGGCTAGTCTATCCCATTCCCATTCCCATCAGATTGGTATCAGAGTGAAGTTAAAGATTTGGTGGACTGTGCATGTCTCTATATTCTGGTGAATCGGTAGGGGAGAACATAATGGTCACTAATGCAGAGCTGGCTAGGGAGGTAGAAGAGAAAAAGGAGAAACATAGACTCCTTGAAGATGATATGAGTGAAATAAGGAACATGTTGCAAGAAGTGGTTGATCAGAGAGCACAAGAACTCTGGGGTGCGGAAACTACTGATAGAGGCAAGAAGGCAATTGATCTTGATGACATCATACCTGAACCAGACCCCTTAATCAATGAAGAACCTTTTGTAAAGGCCATCAAGGCTTTGAATACAAAAGCTTTTGAAGGATGGACATTGACACTATCATGGAATGGATTGAGGGTATGGAGAACCACTTTGAGTGTGAAGGTGTGACAAAAGCTCAAAAGGTTAAGGTTGCCAAATCAAGACTAAGGGGAGCAGCCTTGACATGGTGGAAGTACTTGCAAGAAGAGAGAGTTAGCATGGGAAAGCTACCTATAGCCAACTGGAAGGCCATGGTGGGTAAGATCAAGGAGAACTACTTACCAAAGGATTATGAAGTCCAACTTCATAAGAAGAGACAGGGATTGAAGCAGAAAGACCTTGATGTGACCTCCTACATAGAGGAGTTTCAAAAGCTTTGTCTTAGATCAAAAGTCCAGGAGGAGAAATCTATCAAGGTGGCTAGGTATCTAAGTTGCCTAAAGTGGAACATCCAAGAGGAGATAAGCTTATGGACTCCTACAACTGTCCAAAAATGTCATCAGCTTGTTGTCAAGGTGAAAGAGAGGAACAAAAGGAAGGGAGACTCAACAGGGGTAGAGGCAGAGGTAGAGACCAAATGAATCACCGAGGTGGTTGCCAAAGCAAGGCAAATGAGCAAAGGAATCAAGGAGAGTCCAAGTTGACTAAACATAGTAGTGAAACCAATCTTAGAGGAGGCCATTCTAGAGGAAGAGGTGCACAAGGGGGTCCAAGTAGGGGTAGAGGTACCGGCAGGGGTAACTCCTACTTTGCAACCATGAAATGCTACAACTGTGGTCAATTGGGACACCTGGCCTATAGATGCCCTGACAAGCCTACCTCATCAAACAATGGAAAGAGGGTTGCTTATGCTCATGAAGACACATCAAGTAGCAAAACACTTAAGGTGGACCATATTGAATCATTAAATTGGGGAGAATCTGATGTTCAATAGAGTCTTGATAAGACAACCGGTTAAGGATGAACCTAAGCATAGGAGAGCATTGTTTAGGGTGAGATGCAAAATCTTTGGTAAAGTTTGCAAGGTGATAGTTGATTCAGGGTCAACTGATAACATCATATCAGATGAGGCAGCTAAGAAGTTGAAACTCACAAAGATACCCCACACTAGCCCTTACAAGGTGACATGGTTGAATCAAGAGCAGAGTGTGCTTGTCAATGAACAGACTTGGGTGGAGTTTTCTATTGGAGGATACAAGGACAAGATCCTTTGTGATGTGTTACCTATGGATGCTTGTCATCTACTGCTAGGTAGACCCTGGCAATTTGATAGGAAGATGATCTATGATGGAGAGGAGAACTCCATTTCCTTCAAGAAGGACAGCAAAACCTTTTAAAATTCAGTCTCTAACAGAGAATGATGAGGGAACCTCAAGAACACCTAGTGTTTTACTTAATACTGTTAAATGAAGAGGAGACAGTGGGATGTGCCATCTTTGTGAAGCCAAAGGAGGAGGAAAATAAGTTGCAGACAAAGGTACCTAAGGAGGTAAAATAAATGTTGCAAGAGTATAAAGATATAGTGAGTGATGGAGCACCTGCAACACTTCCACCAAGAAGGTCTATTAGCCATCAAATAGACTTTGTACCCAGTGCATCCCTACCTAATAAAGTAGCATATAAGCTCACACCGGACCAAAATAAGGAGGTGGCAAGGCAAGTGCAGGAGTCGTTGGATCAAGGACTGATCAAGAAGAGCATCAGCCCATGTGCACTCCCGGTAGTACTAGCAACAAAGAAGGGAGGCAAGTGGAGACTTTGTACTGATTCAAGGGCAATCAATAGGATCACCATAAGGTACATATTTCCTATTCCTAGAATAGAGGATATGATGGACTGTTTAGGAGGTGCCATGTCTTTTACCAAGTTGGACCTTAAAAGTGTTTATCATCATATTAGAATTAAGGAGGGTGATAAGCTGAAGACCGATTTTAAGACCACAGAAGGGTTGTATGAATGGCTTGTGATTCCATTTGGACTTACTAATGCCCCAAGCACCTTCATGAGGTTGATGAATGAGGTGTTGAAGGACTTCACAGGCAGGTTTGTGGTAGTGTACTTAGATGACATACTCATCTATAGCAGAACCAAAGAGGAGCACCTTGAACATTTGAGGTTAGTCCTAGAGAGGTTGCATGAAGAGAAGTTGGAAATCAACTTAGAGAAGTGTGACTTTTTGAAGCAAGAGTTAGTCTACTTGGGGTTTGTGGTGTCTAAGGGAACCTTGAAGATGGATCCAAGCAAAGTGGACGCAATCTTGAATTGGCCTGCCCCTAAAACAGGGACTAAAGTTAGGAGTTTCCATGGTTTAGCCCAATTCTATAGAAAGTTTGTGAGGAACTTTAGTGGCATATGTGCACCAGTACTTGACACCATAAAAGGAGGCCTTAAAACTAAGTTCAAATGGATCGAACAAGCTGATAAAGCATTCCAATTATTGAAGCAAGAAGTAGCCACAAAACCCATCCTACTCTTACCTACTTTTGACAAACTATTCACATTGGAGTGTGATGCAAGTGGAATTGCAGTAGGGGGTGTATTGAGTCAAGAGGGAAGGCCTGTGGCATTTTTTAGTGAGAAGCTTAATGAGACAAAGAAGAGGTATTCTGCATATGATCTAGAGTTGTATGCACTAGTTCAGTCTCTCAAGAAGTAGAGGCATTACCTACTCCCAAAGGAATTTGTGGTGTTCACAGATAACCAGGCTTTGAGTTACATCAACACTCAAGAGAAGCTTACCAATAGACATTTGAAGTGGATGGAGTACCTCCAATCCTTTACCTTTACCATCAAGCATAAAAAGGGGCAGCTTAACAAGGTGGCAGATGCTTTGAGCCGGAAGTTGTTGACTATCCAAGAATTACAATTGCAGAGCATAGGGATAGAAGGTTTCAAGGATCTTTATGAAGAAGATGAGGACTTCTTATCAGCCTACAAGGTCTGCAAGGAGTTTGAGAATCATTTTCATGGTGAGTATGCAAATTACACTCTCCAAAATGGTCTCTTGTTCAAAGGCAATCAATTATGTGTACCTAGAGGATCCATGAGAGAAAATCTCATGCAAGAGAAACACAATGGTGGTCTAAGTGGACACTTTGGAGTCAATAAAACTTTGGATCTAGTACAAAGGTACTACTATTGGCCTAAGTTGCCAAGAGATGTGAGAAAGTATGTGGAGCAATGTGGTGTGTGTCAAAGGGTAAAAGGAGGATCAAGTAATGCAGGCCTATATCAACCATTACCGGTCCCAAATAGGCCTTGGGAGTGTGTGAGCATGGACTTTGTGGTAGGACTCCCCAAGACAAAGATAGGTATGGATAGCATCTATGTGGTGGTAGACAGATTTTCTAAGATGAGCCATTTCATTCCATGTAGAACTACTCATGATGCTAGCTATATTGCACATCTCTTCTTTAAGGAGATTGTAAGGATTCATGGACTCCCATTAAGTATTGTTTCAGATAGGGATAGCAAGTTCATGGGCCATTTTTTGCAAACCTTATGGAGGAGACTAGGAACTAATTTGTCATTCAGCTCAGCTTACCATCCACAAACTGATGGTCAAACTGAAGTCATTAACAGGGTGTTAGGCAATTGGTTAAGGTGTCTAACTAAGGAGTATAGGCAGACATGGGATCTAGTTATTCCACAAGCTGAGTATGCCTATAGTGACAGTGTAAATAGGACCACTGGAAGGAGTCCTTTTGAGATTGTCTATGGAAAACATCCAAGAGGGGTGTGCGAACTAAGAGAACTTGGTTCCATGGAGATGAAGAGTGAGCAAGCAGAGGACTTCACTCAAACCATCAAGGAAGTCCAAGAACATGTCAAGAAAGCCATCCTAGAGTCTACTCAAAAACTGAAAGCAAAAGTGGATGAAAGAAGGAGAGAGGTTCAGTTCAAAGTGGGTGACTATGTGCTGGTCCATTTAAGCAAAGCTAGAATGCAGAGCGGCAAGCCTACTAAGCTACAAATGAAGAGGGTAGGACCTTGTAGAATTCTATCCAAATATGGTGAAAATGCCTAAAAGGTGGATCTTCCTACAGATTTGGCTATATCACCAGTCTTCAATGTTGTTGATCTGATACTATACAAGGGTGAAATAGCAGGGCAAACTGAGAATCAAGCCAAGGTACTATAAGACTTGGATGTGAATGCCTTACCTCAAGTGAAGCAACCCATAGAAGAAGATATCTTGGAGTCAAGGGTGAAGAAGTCTACTAGACACCAGATCTACATGGAACACTTGGTGAAGTGGGTAGGTCAACCTGAGTCTGAAGCCACTTAGGTTGAAGAGAGCAGGTTCAAGAAATTTGGTATTGACCGGGCTCTCATCTCTCCCCTAGTTCCTTAATTTTGTGCAAAGGGGGAGTATGTTGTAGGAGCACCTTTCTAAGGTCTTTCCCCATGTGACCTTTGTTGGAATTTTGCTGCTTTAAGAAGCCATGTAAATGTAATAAGAGCTAAGAGCTCATTGGTTTTGTTTAGGTCCTAGTTTAGGTCCTAGGTTCATAAGTCTAGGTTGAGTTTTCTTGTGCACTAGAAGGTAGGTATGCCTTCGATGTTTTTGGGATCCTTTTGACATGGTTGTGTCCATAGGATAGCCCAAGATAGGCTTAAAAGCCAAGAAAAGCAACATTGTAGAAGTTGCTCAAAAGTTGTACAAAGTTGCATGACAACTTTTCAAAGTTGTCATGCGACTTTCTCTCCAAATAGGTGATAACCTTAGTTTGGCATTAGGAACCCTAACTAGGGCACACCAACCAAGGTAGAGACACTATAAGCTGTTGAAAACCCTAAAATGAGGGGTTGGATGTCAAATTGTACGGCCAAGAGAAAAGACCTTGACTGTGACTGTGTTTTTGTTGCTAGTCGGCACCAATGAAGCATTAATAGGTTGATAATGGATTGTTTTGTAAACTGAATGGTGTTGTGAATCTTGCATTGTGTTTATCCTTTCATTTTGAGCACTTAGGGTAGGTTCTTGTGCAGGTTTGTGTGTGTTTGTAATTATTTTGTGAAGTACTCTATCACTATCCAGTTTTGGACTGTTTTGTGTAATGGAATGATAACTCCTATCCCCATTGTGGAGACACCATGAAACCATGGGGAATAGGAGTGAAAACCTTGTACAGTATCCCAAAGAAAGCAGGGCCCTTGAAGATGCAGGAAAGTCTTTCAAAGACCCACCCCTAAGCGAGACTAGACTGTGCCCGGCTAGGAAGGGTTGAAGTTGCAGAGGTCCAAGAGAGCAAGGTAGGGCAAGGAGGGAGGCACCCTTTAGAGCAGGTGTAGAGGGATGTGTGAAGCACCATTGGTGAGAAGGAGGAGCTTCCACCAATCTAGATAAGGTGGCAAAGACAGTAAACCATCACTGTGACCCAGGTAGGCCTTAAAACCCTTGAAAAAAACCCTCAAAAACCCCAAAATTCACCTAGGGCAGTGTACGAACACTTGGAGGCCCAAAACCAGAAAAATATTTGAGCCCTTGCCAAATGATTAGTAGTCCTTTTGGGAAGTTTCACAAGTTTGTGCATCGTTTGCAAGAGGGAGCCCTAAAAGTCCGGAATGGAGGCCTAATTGGGCACATTCCTTGTAGCCCTATTCTGTAGGAAAAAAACAAAATAGTGAGATCGGTAATGAAATGGAAGGTTAAAACCTCTTGGGGGCACATGAATGGATGGATAACCATGTTAGAGACCTATCCTAACCTTGCTAGGACCTAAGAAGGTGAAGGAGGAGCTAAACCCTTATTAGCCTATGTGAGGATTTTTGATGCTTGAGAGTAGATGTGACTTAGGGAGGAAAATCACAGATTGTTGGTGGGTGGATTGGACAAGGTCAGGGGATTCCACAAGCAAGGGAAGTCCTAGAGACCCTAGGGCGTGGTAGAAACACCTGGAGATCCAAGGAGAGGATCAAAGAGCATAGACTAGGCTAGTCTATCCCATACCCATTCCCATCAGGGATTGACTACAATACCTTGTTAGAAGCAATACCCTGTAAGGAGTAACCACGGGGAGGTAGCATGCTACCAAGGTAGTGGACTGCTACCAAAGGGTAGCAACGCTACTATGGGTAGTGTGAACTACCAAGGGGGGCCCACGTGGGTACCCTCCCCCCTTTATATATCCTCTTTTTAAAAAATATATTTTTTTTTAATATTTTTTTTATCAAAAAAAAATATAATAGTTAAATATTATTTTAAATGTTAATTTTTAAATAAAGTGTTAATTATGATCAATTTGGCATTAATTAATAATTTCTGATTAAATTGATATTAATTAATTGTATAATAGAAATTATATGTTAATTAATATTCAGATTTCATTTTATTATTAATGCATATTTTTCTAATTAAATACTTGAATTGCTAATTTCGTTATTAATTATTAATTTGTTATATTTTATTAATCACGGATAAATAAATATATACATTAATTAATAGTTAATTTTGGTATTTGTTTATTGAGGAAGTACCTTTTTGGAAAAAAATAAACAAAATATTATTTTTTATTGGATAATTGTTGAAATAAAATATATTTATTAATTGATAATTTTTAAATAATATTTTATTCAGGAATATATTATTTGAGTAATTGAGAAAAGAATGAAATATTTTATCATGAATATTTTGAAAATTTAAACGATATGCTATTGGAATTATTGGAAATTTAATAATGTATCATTTGGAAAATTGGTAAGTTAATGAGATTTTCATTTAGTAAAATAAATGGTTTAGTTTATATTTTTCCTTTGTATTGAGACATAGACAAATGGACTATTGCAATTGTGGTTTTGTATTCACCTTGAATGGTGATTTTTCTGTTAATGTATTTTTGAAAACTTAGATCATTTAGAAAACTTGATCGACTTTTATTGTTTAAACCAATAGGAAAGAAGATTGTCCTTTTCCGGTTATTGCCTATGCAATGTTTAATTTATGTATTCACTTTTGTTTAAAGTAATGGCAAGGCCTTGATATGTTTGTTTGGACCCTGTCATTTGGTTGATTTGGGGTACTTGTTTATGTCTTCGATCTCTAGTTTGGTTGTTGCCTTGTGATGGTGTTATAACTGGTCTTGTCCTTTATGCGGGTGTCGAGTGTTGATTTGTGGTTGACCATAGCGGGTCAGGTCTCTAGTTAGAGTACTGTCGGGCAATGGACCTTGTATTAGCTTTTAATATGTTCAGTTGGATTTGTTTTTATGTAGGGATCATTTATGTATTTATTGATCGATGTGGTCAGTTGTTTATTGGTATGATTCGCCTGGATGACAGGAATGTAAATGATGTAAAACTTATGTACCCTTAACTTATTTATATGATCAGAGGGGTCTTGCAGTTGAGCAAACCCAAAGATGTAGCCCTTTAGGGGTGAACTCCGATATCAATTTGGTGTTATGTGTTGCTTTTGTTCTTATGTTTCATGTTTTAGTGTTAGCATGTATGGATGTCATTTTGATAGAATATATCAGTGGATTAGATGAGATTTATTCTAAATGCATGTATGCAGTCGTCTCTTAATGCAGTAAAGTGGTTCATGAAAAAGTGTAGTTTGATTAGTAGAATGAATTCTATTATTGTTAATGAAAATAAGTATGCATGAAAGAACCTTATTAGTTATGATGAAATTATAGTGCGTTTTGGAACAAGATGCATGGCATGTGTTTAATGTAAAATTGAACATAATGAATGGTTAAAAATTCTAATGGATGAACTTCATTTTGTACTCTACATTTTAACCTTAATAAATGAACTTCATCATATTAGCTATATGGTAACTAAAATGGATGAACTCATCAAGTTAACCATATTTTAACCTTAATGGATGAATTCATATGTTATCTATGTTTTAACTTTAATGGGTAAATTTCCTCATGTTAGACTCATCTTCAACCTTAATGGAGGAGCATGTCCTATTATCTATAATTTTAAATTACTGAACAAATTATATCCTTTTTTAAAGTAATAACATGAAATTAAGTTAACCTGTTTTATTGGGTCGGATGTCGTGAGTTGAGTTAGATGTTAAGTTACGTAATCACGTTGGGAAACTCCTTAGGTATTGTTTAGTTTTCCGCCGAGTTATCTGAGCTTTTGATAACTCCTTGTATCATTATGTTGTGTCTTGTTTTTTAAAAAAAAAATTTGCACTCCATGTGTGTGTTTTTAGCTTTATCCCTTCGGGGTTTCCTAACGGGGCATTACAGTTCGTTTTGTTGGAATCATGCTTTCTTTATCGACGAGTTAACCTCTTTTCCCAATTTTTCGATCAATTTCTTGATGGGGCACCCTTGTATCCTACCATGTCTAGGGAATTCTTTGATGTGAATTCTCATTCATATCTTCTCTAAAACAACACATTGAATTTGCATTGTCTTAGAGAGGGGAAAAATGTAGACACTTAAAATATGCATCATCTTTGTTCTCTGTTTTTTTACCTTATCGCTTGTATAATCTTCTTTATTTCGCGTGATCCTGTCCTGTCGATTCCTTGATTGATTTGTTCCATTGTCTTCCCATTTCAAGTTTGGGATTGCATTTTTACCCTTAACCTTGTCCCTCTTGCTTCAGGCCTTTCCCTTGTTGCTTTTACAACAACGTTTTGCCTAATTACATCCCGATTAGGGTTTTTGCCCCTCATTTGACCCTCCCGTTCAGCCTTTTTCACACCTATCTAGATTCTTCCCCTTTCTTCCCACTCCTAGTGTGAAAGTTTCATTTTTACCCCTTCTTTAGCCCCCTTGCATTATATTTTTCCCATCTCACTTTGATGGTGTCTGTTTTGACCGTTTTCTCCATCTTGATTTTTAGGGTTTTTAGGTCTGCTTTTTAGGGTTTTGTCGCTTCTCGTCTCCCTTTTTTGTGCCCAGTCATATGTGAAAGTTAAATTTTGATCTATTTTCCCATCCCATGGGCTCACATTTGTCCCTTCTTCTTATGGTGACCCGCTTTGACTTGGTCTACTCAATATTGCTCGGTTTTACCCTGTTTACCCTAATTTACAGTTTTTCACTCGAATCATCTCATTTCCTATCTAACCTTTCTCATTATTTATAATTTCATTAATTTTGACCTAAATTGACTTAATTTGACCCCTTTAAGGTCCTCGAACGTCAATTTGACTAATTTGCCCTTTTAGGTTTAATTAATTAAGCCCCCTTTTTACTAATTACTATGTCGTAATCTGTCATCAAACCCTTTCCCTTTAAAATTAATCAAATAATATTGCATTATTTGGTTAATTTTGATTTATCCCCTTTAATTAAACAATCTTAATTGATTAATTAAAGGTTCATTCATTTTAACCTATAGTTGAATAATTCATTTTAATTATTCAATTATCTAATTATGTCTTCAAATTAAATAAATATATTTATTTATTTAATTTTCCTAATTATCTTCTCATACGAGGATAATATCTACTTTTTTAAGTTTTTAATTGAAAATATCTTCCCAATTTCAAAAATGGCAACTTTGTCTCATGAAGTATCTTTGATTTTTCGAAAATTTTAATATCTCATTTTAATTCGAAAATGACATATGTATCCCAAAAAATTTGCTTTTTTGCAGTGTCATCACTTTTTCTTTCTTCTCCTTCATCTTTCCTTGAATGACAGCTATGTCATGTGTTCGATCTTGTTCGTCCACCCAATCAAAAATCCTTTCGATCTTGTCTATCTGTCAAGTCTCCGGTTTCTATAAATTGAGGACTCCCATTCAATCAAATCATCTAACTTTTATGCATTGTCATTCTATCCCAATTTTGAGTAATTATTTAGATTAAGAATTGTTATTATGTCCATTTGTCCAGATAATCACCTTAAATCACATATTCTGAGTAAGGATTGCATATCAATCCCCTTCGCTTTCACTGTTTCATGCACCTGGCTTCTTGAGAGCGACATATCTACATTAGAATCGAAAGGAAGAGCAACGATGTCTAACTGAAAGAATAATGGATGGTTTGCATTTGTTTTGTATTTCATTTTAGTTACTTTGTTGGTAGGATTAGGAAGATTAGCATGCGATTTGAGAATTTGTGATTAGCTTGGATAGATTGCATGCGTTTTTTGATTTTTGAAACTAATTCATGTTTTCCTCGTCCACAAATTTACAATAAATTGGTTGAGACTACAATTTAATTATCGTGTGATTATTTGATTATACATTAAATTTCTTTTAAATTAAATGTTATTTTTAAATGCATAAAATTTAAATGATGATGAAATGTGATGTTTCGCATGCTTCAGTTATAGTTTTATGAACTAAATTATTGATGAGAATTCGAGTGTGAACGAGTACAAGAAATTGTTGAAGATGAGAACTTGGTCGAGGTAGAAGTGTCCTAGCTACCCAACAATGATCGACATGATGGAAACCCAGTGCGCTCACACACTCAGGTAGTTGCATATATGTTTCATTCTACTTGGTTTTGTTGGATGTTTGGTGAGATTGTTTCAAATATGTGCTTTGATGATATTTGAGAGACGTGTTGTCATTGATGTCAACATATTTCTCTATCTATGATTGATGGTACGATGAAAGAATAAGTATTCGCTTAACTACTGAGAGGGAGGGGTGAACCAGTAGATAGAAAAACTGATAAAACTTCACCGATCTCAAAAATCAATCTCTCAAAGTAAACTTAGAACTGTCAATGTAATACCACTGTTAAGATAAAAACTCATAAGATAAACCAGTTGACTGTTACAACAAATTAACAGTAAACAACTTCAAACTCATAAACATCCAAATGCTTTTTCATATGTCAATAGACTTCATTTCACAATGCTTTTGGTTATCATGACTTAACAAAGTAATTAAGTAGTTAAGTAGTTAAGTAAATCAATCATAAGAACATAACCACAAAAACATCCACCGCTTGACACAAATATTTTTGACGTGGAAACCCAAATGGGAAAAACCACGGTGAGATGAGACTCACAAGATAACTATATGAACTCTTTTGAAGTTCGCCCTATTAGGAGCCTATCTTGTTAAAGCTTTACAAAAGTCTTGTTAAGAACTGATCCTGTTAGGAATCACCCAGTTAAGGGATTGGTGCAGGAGCACCCTTCTAAGGTCTTCCTCCTTTTGGTTTTTGTTGGTGTTTTGCTTCTTTAAGAAGCCATTGTAAATGTAACAAGAGCCATGAGCTCATTAGTCTTAATTAGGTCCTAATTTAGGTCCTAGGTTCTCATTTCTTGTGGAGGAGAGGTTATGTGTGCCTTTGATGAGTTTGGGGTCCTTTTAGCATGGTGGTGCCCATAGGATAACCCAATGTAGGCCTAGAAGTTAAGAAAAGCAACTTTGGAAAAGTTGCTCAAAAGTTGCAAAAAGTTGCATGACAACTTTTCAAAGTTGGCAAGCAACTTTTCCACCTAATAGGTCAAAAACCTTAGCTTAGCATGGACAACCCTAATTTTGGCACACAGACCGAGGAAAGAATACTATATATGGTTTCAAACCCTAAAATGATGGGTTGGATGTCAGATTGTACGACCAAGAGTAAGGACCTTGACTGTGACTGGGTTTTTGTTGCCAGTCAGCACAAATGAAGCATTAACAGGTTGATAATGGATTGTTTTATGAACTAAATGGTGTTGTGAATCTTGCATTGTATTTATACTTTTATTTTGAGCACTTAGGGTAGGTTCTTGTGCAGGTTTTTGTGTGCTTGTAATTATTTTTGTGAAGTACTCTGTCATTGTCCAGTTTTGGACTATTTTGTGAAATGGAATGATAACTCCTATCCCCATTGTGGAATCACCATGAAACCACGGGGAATAGGAGTATAGACCCTGTACATTACTTCAAAGCAAGCAGGGCCCTTGAAGATTTAGGGAAGTCTTTCAAAGACCGACTCCTAGGTGAGACTAGACTGTGCCCGGCTAGGAAGGGTTGAATTGCAAAGGTCCATGAGAGCAAGGTAGGAAAAGGAGGGAGGCACCCTTTGGAGGAGGTGTAGAGGGATGTGTGAGGAACCATTGGTGAGAAGGAGGAGCTTCCATCAATCCAGATAAGGTGGCAAAGTCAATAAACCATCACTGTGACCCAGGCAGGCCTTAAAACCCTTGTAAAAACCCTCAAAAACCCCAAAATTCACCTAGGGCAGTGTACAGACACTTGGAGGCCCAAAACTAGAAAAATATTTGAGCCCTTGCCAAATGATTAGCAGTCCTTTTGGGAAGTTTCACAAGTATGTGCATCATTTGCAAGAGGGAGCCCTAAAAGTCCGGATTGGAGGCCCAATTGGGCACATTCCTTGTAGCCCTATTTTGTAGGAAAAAAGCAAAATAGTGAGATCGGTAAGGAATTGGAAGGTTAAAACCTCTTGGGGGCACATGAATGGATGGATAACCATGTCAGAGACCTATCCTAACCTTGCAAGGACCTAAGAAGGTGAAGAAGGAGCTAAACCCTTATTAGCCTATGTGAGGGTTTTTGATGCTTGAGAGTAGATGTGACTTAGGGAGGAAAATCACAGATTGTTGGTGGGTGGATTGGGCAAGGTCAGGGGATTCCACAAGCAAGGGAAGTCCTAGAGACCCTAGGGCATGGTAGAAACACCTGGAGATCCAAGGAGAGGATCAAAGAGCATAGACTAGGCTAGTCTATCCCATACCCATTCCCATCAGGGATTGACTACAATACCTTGTTAGAAGCAATACCCTGTAAGGAGTAACCTCGGTAGAGGATTTGAAAATCCAAGCTAATGGATCACCTTGTTAGAGGATTTGAATAGTACCAAGCTTGTTAGAGCTTATCCGGTTAGGGGAATTCAATTTTGTTGTAATTGTTAGAAAAAAATAGGAGTTTACTGTTTTGTTTGAATAGCACTACACTTGCTTGTTCAGATCTATTTCATGCTCCTATCTGCTTTTACTCAAACTGCAGATACATCATCCGGTTTGGAAACCACACACTCAACTGATTTGTGATCACTCTTTGCCAATTCTTTAAACTAAACAACTTCATCAACCTTATAAACAAATCAATCAGGTCGGTAACACAACAAAAACCTAATTCTCATAGGGATTACAAACAAATCGGTTCAAGTATGACCATTGGATTACATAGCAATCTCTACACATCAATCAATAAAACCTTGATCACTCCTTGATCACCGCTTCATCAAACTTAGTAACTCATCACGTGCTTTGCATTAGATGCAATACATTTGCTCATTCCCTAAACAAAACCATTACAACAACTCGCTAAAATATTTTTCATATTGTCTTCATACAATAATCATACATGTCATAATCATTACCACTCATCATCAGATCATAAACCAATATAACCAATTCATCAAACTTAATCGATTACGGTTTATCAAAAACAACAGGTAGGGTTTACTGGTTATATCAATAGATAAGGTTTACACCAGTTATCGGTTCACTCCACAAATTCTTCCTACCGGTTACAGTAACAATATCAACAATATCATTACCGATTAATTGACATCAATGACAACATAACATATCATTAATGCAATCTTCATGCAAATCCCAACAATGACCATGTTGCAGTGAGTTCAGTGAATTGATTTGTTTTGTATAGTGATGACCAGAGTTTATGGATTAAAGGGTTTCTCGAGGCCTGTGTATAGATGATTTAGTATAATTTCTCAGAGGTCTGCATGAAGATTTGAATGAGTTATGGATATTTGTGTTATGGCTAGTTTTTATGTTGTTCAGTGTTGCGAGAGTGTTCAGTATTTTGATCTACATTTCTCTGCATTTTAATATCTTGATTTACGGATCTAGAGGAGTGTTTGGGATGTTTATGTGTATCTTCAATTCAATTGGTTTGTGTTTTGGAGCTCTGCAAGTTATTTTTCCAGGTTAACAGTCATTCCAGTTAGTGTTCTTGAAGTTCGATATAATGATGATGTGATTCTAGTAATTTGAGTTGTTGCAGATATTGTGGTGGTGATTCATGATGTTTATGGATGTTCCTGGATCATGTGCTTTTTGTGTTGGTGTCCTACATTGATTGTTGTGCGTGCAATTGATGATTTTCTCTGGTGTGTTAGTGTTCTTGATTGTTTTAGCCAACTAGATACCCGTAGCGTGTTGCAGATGATCAAGGCGTAATTCTTGGAGGTGTTTCACTTTTGAGGTGTTTGATATGGGTCTACGCTATGTCTTAGCCGACATTTCTTGGTCCACATTTGATTTTGTAGTGTGTATGGTTATATTTTTGTAAGTAGGTAAAGTGTGTTGAGCCGACCTCGTCAAGGGTTGATGTCATCTATAAATAAATGTAATATCTTTGTAATTGTAAAAGTGTATGGATGATAATTAGAATGTATGTGCACTGAATGAATACATCTTTTAGAGGCAGAGAAGAAGTGTGAGAAGGAAGAAGTTGTTATGTGCTTAACCAAAACTATAACAAGGCATTAGGAGATGTTATTTCTTCAGTTCATGATCTTTCGAATGTGATCTGAACATGTTTATAAGATAGCGAGTCTTCCCCAAGGTTGAAGCCCTTGTTATTTTTGAGCAGTGAGCTCTAGGCAGTGTGCCTGAATGCATGTGCATTCCCCATTGTAATGTTTGATATACTTCTAACAGAGTATCATCATATTGTGGGTAGGTTCCCACTGTGGTTTTTCCCTTGACCAAGGTTTCCACGTAAAAAATAGTGGTGTTATGTGTGTTCATGATGTGTTGTTGATTTATGCTTTCATGGTTAATAATCAGATTAGATATTAAGTTTAACTTGTGTAAGTTTTGAGACAACTGATTCACCTCCCTCCCTCTCAGTTGTCTGTCGGTTATCAAAGCTATTTCATTAAGTTTTAATATTGCAATTTATATTATAATGATGTGCCTGTTTAAGTTGAACGTTATGTTTTAATGATGTTTATGGGTATGCAATTTGTTTACATTGTGTTTGTTTTTAACGACTTGGTAGGAAAAATAAAACCATCTCATTTATTTTACATCATTAGTCTCATATTGCTTAATTGTTTATTTAGTAAAATAAAATACCATTTTTCTTAATGCGAGTCTTCTTTCCAAGTTATATATGTATATATACATATGTATGTGTATATATATATGTATATATACATATGTATGTGTATATATATATATATATGTATATATACACACATTTATATATGCATATATGCATGTTATGTGTGTATATATATACACATATATACACATACATATATGTATATATGTGTATATATGTATATATATACATGCATATGTATGTACATGCATATGCATGTACATGTATATGCATATACATGTTTATATACATATGTATATATATACATATATATACATATACATGTATATACATGTATATACATATATATCCATATATACATACATATATATATATGTGTGTGTGTGTGTGTGTGTGTGTGTGTGTGTGTGTGTGTGTGTGTGTGTACATATATATAAACATGTACATACATACATACATACACACACAGAGATATATATGTGTGTGTATACATATATATACATATACATGTAAATATGTATATACATGCATATACACATATACATATATATTGATATATACATATACATGTATATACATACAACACACATGCATATATGTATGTAGTACATGTATATATACATGTACCACATGTATGCATATGTATATATGTATGTATATATGTATACATATGTATGTATGTGTGTATGTATATGTACATACATATAGGTACACACACACACACACACACACACACACACACCTATATGTATATGTATATTGTAGACACTTGAATTAATTATTTTAATTTATTTAAGTTCCTCACATAATTAATTTATTAATTGTGCCAATTCCTATTCCTTCTCAATATTAATTAAATATAATTAATGTTGTCACTATAGTCTGTTGATTGATTTATTTAATAAATCAATCTACCTTTATTCTTCTAAAAAACTTGTAATATTAATTCTCTCCAAATTCCTCCTTTTAATTAATTAATTTCAATTAATTAATTAAGCTAGGTAATTCGTACAAATCACATTTTTCCTAATCCATCATTAACCTAATGAATTCTTCTAGAAGCTCCATAATCTCACTTATCATTATTCCTCTAATTTTTATTTCCCTCCACTCATTCTCTCTCCTATTCAAATCCTCCTACAAATCCCATCTACCCTAATCCCACCTAATCATTCTACTAATCCCTATCCTAATGAGTTGCTAGTGGCTAATCATCATGATTAGCCACAAAGTCAACTCCTTGTCCCTTACATCCAACCACCTTCCTTAAAAATTCTTTTCCTAGGTGAATGTGAGATTTCCTCTAGGCATCCCATCCTCCAAGGAATTTTTAATTCCTCCTTATTCCTCCAATCCCTATGATCATCCATTTTGAAGAATTTTTAATTCCTCATCCCCATCCCTCAAGGAATATTTTATTCCTTTCTCTTACATAGGCACATTGGGAAGTCTTCCCAATGAGCCTTGAGGAGTGTGGAGACAAGAAATGCCTTTAAGGCATATCTCTTTGTCTCCACACTTGTCTTGTCAGCTCCTCTTGGGTCATGTGTGGGCTCACAAGAAATCCTGACCCTTCATCTTGGGTCAATCCTAGCCCTCCGTTTCTCCTCCTCTCCTCCTATAAATTGAGGACTCCATCCCTTTGTTTCTCATCTCCAAATCTTGTAAATGCATGTTGCTAATTTGCTTAGTGAAATCCATCTAGATACCCAAACTCTAGCCAAATCATCCTCACTTTCATACTTAACCATTTTGATCATCATCCACAACTTCACTCTTCCATCCATCTATCCATCTCCATCCTCATTTGTGCACACATCGGAGAGCCAACCACATATCTACATTGGACCCATCCAATCAAGCTAAGGAGAGGCTCATTCTCGGCTTCATTAAGAGTCCCAATCGGAGGAACAAGAGAACTCTCTTGTCAAGGTATAATAGATTTTTGTTTTATGTATTTTTTTTCTATGTTTTATGCTTTGATTTGAATTGACAATCTAACCTTGCATTAATATATTTTCCCTTGGTTCATATATATGTATATGTATGGTATTGACCATTGCAAAATGAATACCAATCTATAATGGTAAGATCACCCTCCTTGTCTTTGTCTTTATATTGACCAAATTAAAAAATATAAATAAAATAAAATGTAAGAGCTAATTGAGGGTACTTGGCATTGTTAAATCACCTAGGAAAAACTTTTTAACGAGGTTGAGAAACTATAGATTGTTCATGTGCTTGCGAGGACCAATCATATCCTTCATACCAAGGAAAGCTATGTGAGGCATGAGAGTGGTGTTGGAACACATTGTGACTACAACCATGTTTGTATCCATAAGGATGAGAAGGACCCTTGGTGGAAATAGAGGGTGACACACACGTAACAATAAACATAACATTTCCCTCATGATCTACAAGAGTTTATAAAGTGGTAATAATGTAGTGTAACTTTATTAGCTAGCACTTGAATCTATAACATGACATTAGAACGTATCATGTATTTATAACATGTGGAGAAATGAGAGACCATGGAAGTTCAAAAAAATAAAACATTTTTTTTTTCCATGCATTGAATAGAATATCCATCTTGAAAGCATGAAAAATTTAAGGAAATTTAGTTTACATCTAGGATAGAGACCTAAAAGAATGATGCGTTAGGAGAAAAGTTGAGGTGAAAGAGCTTGAAGAAGTTATGAATTTAGATATAGGCATTTTAAGCATAAGGGAAGAGTTGTACAATATGTTTGTGAGTTTCCAAATGTTTAGAAAAAAGGATGAAGTAAATTTGAAACACATGTATGTATCATTTGAGATCTAATGTGGAGACACATATAAATGAGATATTAGGAAATATGAACAAGCTTGAGCTAAAAAATGGTTGACTATACTATATTAAATATGTGTTGCCATTGAGTGGTAGTGAAGTGAAGATTCCACCTTTTATTAAACTTTTGAATCATTGGTAGATGTAGAGAAAGCCACGAATAACCATTGGGTGGCTTATATTTCTTGAAGGATTATTTGCGTACAATTTCTAATCCTTCCATAAGGATGTGTTATACTCAATCCCAACTCTATGAACCATTTATAAAGAAACAAACTCCACAATGGTCTAAAAAGATTCATAATCCTAATTAGAAATGAAATCTTAGACCTAACCATAAATTTAGACCAATATATCCAACTTTTGTTGGTTTGGAGAAGAAGCTTAAAATAAAATAAATCCCTCTATAAAAAAAATTCAAGGCATAAACTTCAGGAACTTTGGCTAAGGGTATATCCTAGCAAGAATTCATAGGAGACCACTAAAGAGATTTATGTTTGATGGAAATCTTAGTTCTAAAATCATTCCCATTCTAAAGAAGCCAAGGCTCAATAGTATACTAAGATTTCTAGATATGTCTAGAAATAAAAGTGCCTTTATTTTGAACTATCCTTCCTCTTGGGTTAATATTTACTTAATATTATTTTTATCTTTTAGTGAGCTCAATAATTATTGGAGTGAGGAATGAACATGAAGATCAACAACTACTACACTTCTTATGAAGCTACATTAATTTCAACATTTGAAAAGTTCAAAAGCTTTGTTAGATTAAAACTAATTTTGGCATGAAGTTCATTTCAAGAGTACTTATAATGAGGAATGTTATCTTGATCTTGCTCCTAATGCTAAGTATATAAAGAATACAATTTTTTGACTATGAAACATAGAAACTCATCTTTTGAGCTATAAACTTGTTTTTGGGCAAAATAAAAAAATATAGTTTGTTTAATGTTACTTCCAAGGCTTATAGTTCGTTTAACGTTACTTCCAAGGATGCCTATTGTGCATATTTTTCAAGCTCTACAATTTAAAAATATGGGCCCTAATTACTCAAATGAATTTCTAAATAAAAATAAGGAAAATCCCAAAGCAAGTTCACAAACTAAAAATAACATATTCTTTCTACTAATCATATATGTGTTGTAATCCACTCAGGAACTAGTTATTTGGGTGCCACCTCTTTGGTTAGTTTTATGTCATGGTTTTGTAATTGCAATTAGATGGTTTTGCATACTACTTATCCTATTGATAAGGCACTTGAGATGAATGCATAGGTAATAAGTTGGTAGTTATTGTTATGCTACCAGAATTACTCTAGATCTCTAGTTGACAACTCCTTTAAAGGCCTACTCTATAAGTGTATATTAACCATGTTTATATTTATTTAATAATAGTTTGGAATTCTTTGGACCGTGGGACTCTTCTCTTGAAAGGGTTTTTCCATATACACCAATGTTGTGGTATAATTGTATCTATGTTTTATACATATTTATCCCTTTTTTAATTCTAAAAATATAACATTCACATGTTACTATCCTCTAGAAAATATTTTAGAAATAATTTCTACATAGTGTGCTTCCTTTCATCTAATATTATAGGTTTCTTACAATGTTGGGAGTCATGAAATGAATCTTGAGATCCATGGAACTATGTTGTGGTAGAAAACCAATAAAAATTAAAAAGACGAGTAAGAGAAAAGTCTTACTAAGGATATGTAACTCCAAAGAATACGATACAATAGAAGGTTTTTGATGTTCATGTCACTAAAGATATCCCAAGGGACAATTGACCATTTACCTTTCCATACTATTGATCTTGTGCTATTTATTTTGATGATGAACTCCCTTATTTTCTGAACCTTCTCCTCTTTGGATAGATCTTGTAAAGAAACCACTACTAAGGACTATTGTATTTGATTTGAATATTTTTTTTTGTTGCTCTGTAATAATTCATATTTTATTAATATTAAAAAATAGTAATACATAACCATAATAGTATCTTCCATAAAGTTCATAATATAATTAGAAAAAAAAAAATCCTCCACATCTAAGGTGAGCTTTTACAAAATGCTCCCAAACTACCACTACTGCTACACAACGAAAAAATTACCCCTTTCTACAGTGATCCATCTAATCTAAGATTTAAACAAAAAAGTGGATTAACCCACTATAAAAAAGACAGACCCAACTAACTGTAATTACACCAACTCACAATCTTCTCTTATGACGAGAGCCAGAGTTGTCGTCAGATTTCTTCAGCTATGTCTCCCTTTGCTTCCTTGGGCACAACACTCTCCTCCCTATCCCTTCCACTTTGGCCTTGGCAATTTCAATCACTACTTGAAGCTCCTTAATTTCAACCAGAAGCTTCGAAGCCTCCCAACCATACTTCACCTCTACTCTGCGATGGATTTGACATAAGCCTCGCGTCCACCTTACAAACAGAATCAACCCTGCCCTGTTGCCACGGTCTCCATCCTCCATGCCTTCGCCCACATCAAATCCTACTCCCAACACAACCCACTCCAGAAAGGAATCCATCCCCACCAAAAAATCCATGTGGATTATCATCTCCATAACCCTCCTCACCGTACTTGTGTTCTCCCCCACTTCCAAACCCCATTCCATAATCAATGAGTAAATGTCCATTCTCATCTTGTACCTGTGTTTTACTAGGTCGACTGGTTTACCCACAATGAGAGCAACGCATTGTGACAACATCTCATCCAAAAATTTGAAAAAAAACCCCGAGCCTTCTAATTGTTAAGTACCCGTAAAAAGGACCTAATTGCTTCTTGGTGCGCATGTGAAGTTTGCCTCCATTATTTCTACCTGCTTCGCTCCACCACCTTACACCACCCTGCTTCACTCCACCCTTGCAAAAACCTTATGCGGAGAAATGCGACTTCCTTCACAATCATGCCTTGACAGAATGATGGGAGAAAACTTAATGGTTTATTCCATCAACTCGACTTCCTTCATTAATACACCTCCTAACTTTTAATACCAACAACCTCTTCCCACCTCTTCTCTGCAATTCGTGCAATTCAAATGTGCTATAATCATTATTTTCCTTAGTACTTATTCCTCCTCAAATAAAATCTGTCGGAAATCTTCTAATTTAAATTCTCTAATCTCATTAAACGATAATGTCCATTTAGATAGGATATTCGCTGAGCCGCATTGCCTGTTCTCCTCACATGACTTACTTGATAATCTTAAAAAAATTTAAGCTCCTCAATTATACTACTAATCAAATTTTGTAAGTGAAACACCTCTATACTCCCCTTCATTATAGCCCGAATAATAATCAAAGAATCCCCTTCTAAATGTAACTTCCTGACACCCAATTTCTTACCAACTCTAACTGCTAACAATGTCGTTGATGCTTCTGCTATGCTGTTTGTGCCTTCATCAAGTTTTTGAGCACCTAGAGCCACTACCTCCCCCTTCCAATCCCGAACAATGAACCCTGCCCCAGATGGTCCTGGGTTACCTTTAGAAGCACCATCAAAATTAATTTTCCACCATCCCTCCGAAGGTCTCACCCACTTCTCAATAGAATGACAAGCATTGCTAGATTGAACCCAGCCTGGCCTCTTAATGGGTCGTATTTGATTTGAATATTGTTGTGAGCTTCATACTCTTAATATAATTATTTTTCTAGTTCAATTACTACACTCCCTCCTCTCATTGTTGTGAGCTTGTCCTCAATTGGGCTATGAGCATCTTAGCTCTCCAAGTGATATCTTCTTATATGTAGGCCTTTTGGCAATGGTCATACATCGGGTTAACTTCATCAAGATAATATTTTCTCTTCCTCCTTAATGCCTTTTCCCACATGACTTGCATAATTTATTCACAACAAATGTCTTTATTTATTTGCTATTTTTTGGTCATGCATTCAAATTGATGTTTCATTTGTTCATCTGAATGATTAAAAATATACTACACAAATTTTGAATTGAATCTAAGCTTAATTTGTTTTTTGTTGGTGATAAATAAGGTTAAAAAACCTGTACCCATTATCAAATGCTCAAATTCAAACAATGGCCACTAGTGAGGTTCTTCAAGTTACTACACCTAACATTTGTTATCATAGTGATCATATCCAAGATGGACGCGATCATACTAACGTAGATAATTCTTCCACTATATACAATAGTAGGTAGGTGTACTAGCACAAAAATCCTACTCTCATACATGAATAGTAAACATCAAATACCATCCCTCTACATAATTTGAGTCAACATAGGTTCAAACCAAGACTTGCCAAGTCACACACATTTCAAATAAATTAGAGGTTAACCACTAATACATGAGCCAAAGCTTCTCTTTCATTTTAACCACTTGTACATGAACCAAGACTCCTCTCGCAACTAACATTATTTTGATGAGTTTTTATAAATAATTCAATATTCATTGTTTAATACAATTTATTCTAAAATATAATTGTAAAGAGTACATGTAAAATAATATACTTTTATATTAAACAAAATGATCTTAGTAAAGAGTACATGTAAAATAATATACTTTTATATTAAACAAAATGATCTTACTTTAAAGATGGGCAATTTGAATGAGCTTTTAGAAAAAGAGGAGTCTCTTACTCAAGATTCATAAGAGAAAAATCAATATGAAAAAGAACTTGAAACTAGGCTAATTTGATGCCACTGAATCTCATGAACTTCATTAAAATTCCTTCATTCATTTTTTCCAAAATATTACTTCTTTAATATTAATAATATATATTTTTAAATAACTTAATTTTAAAAGGAATAACTTTTTTTGGAAAATAATTATATTAATCAACAAAAAAATAATTCTATACACAATTGCTGTGACTTTTAGTACCCTAAACTACTTGCTCGAAAATTTTATTAAAATCATCCATTGCTGACAGGCGGTTGACGTGTACATGGAATGAAGCTTTTGACCCAAATGTGATAAGTTTTAGGCAGACACATATATCGGTAAAAGGCTGTCAGTCGACTAAGAGCAGGCGACTAGGCAGTGAAATAAACAGTCCCAAATGGCGTAGACCCCACTCAGCAAACGAACAACCAGACCAGATCATCCACTCGAGGCCGGCGTTGGCTCTGGGCTCCACTTCTCCCCACATCACGGATTAGGACAAAAATTAATCTTAATTATTGTAAGTGGTAAATTTGTTTAGTAACAACGACGGATCTCTAATTTCCGCATTTCGATAAATTTTTTAATTCTGTTTGTTCACTTTTCTTAGATTGCATTTGCTCCGCTTTTGGGGGTTTGTTTTTGGTACTTGAAAAGATTTTAGTTTTTACCATTGCTTTTGTTTTGATTTTAAAAGTGCAGGTACTATCCAAATGCCAGCAATTATCGTCTACCCTACTTTTCATCCGAGGTTGAATTAACTGTGGAAAAGTGAAATTTGGCCAAGTTCTCCTGAAGTTTTGGATTGGGCTGAAACAATTGCCCTGAGCTTTGCAGTTGTAAGGATGGATCTATGAAATGTGGAGGAGTAATGATCGTGTACATTGTGGGTTATAGTTGCGCCTTGGTTATTTATTCATTGTCATAGCTTCCTCAGTTGTTGATTATGGTTTTGCTGGTTGCCTTCGCACCCATATCAAATGCCCATGGCCCAGCGAGTTTATCAAGCTTGGAAAGGCAATAACGTAATGCCCACAACCCTTCTCTTATGGTCTTATTTTTTTTCCTGCATTAATTTTCTTGGGAAATTTTAACATGAATGGTTTCTGTAAGATTCCTCACTTTGAAACTAGCCTGTATGATTACAATCATCTTTCTTTCAGTTGATGTGCAATCAGTAGGAGATTCTGAGCGGAGGAGGAGTTGACTGATGGTTTTACACATTTTTTCTTCTGTTTGATGTGTAATCAATAGAAGAGAGTGAGACAAAGGACTTGTTGGTCGATAGTTTTAGACAATCTTTCTTTTACTTATGTGCAATCGGTACGAGAGACTGTGTCGAAGGAGTTATTGTCTGATGATCATAGGACAGTCATAAGAGTTGGAAATTCCCCTCACCCAGGCTTTAATTCCACTATATTTGTGGCTGAGGTTGTCGTGTAACAATTGTGGGGAATGTTTCTGTGTGAGCTCTGTTTACAAATATTTAAAATGTTGTTCAAGCTTACTCCACCTTGTGTTGGCTGAAAGTAAACAATCAGCAGGGCGTCGTTTATTACAGGCTCCAACTAAAGAACAACATGCCGCATGTTTTAAGCTCTTCTCACATATGACGAGGTTGTTGTTTACCAAAGGTGGAGGTTCTTACAGCATTTGCAGTTCCTAAGACTCTAGTCCAAGCTTACTCCACACTTTGGTAAAGGCTGTTTGCAAGCCTCAACTAAGTTATATCAAGAAGATGAATTAAATAGGGAATAAATAAGATTTACGAAGAAAACTAATTCAATAGAGGAGAGATAGAAATTAAAGAGAAGATGTTTTACGGATTTTTTTTAGACCAGAGTCTCTCCTCTTGGTTTCATCTGCTCTAACCTTAACAGAACAATGACAATCAGTAATTTGGTCAGCTGATGAATAACCATGTACATACGTTACAAATGCAAATCTTTTTGTGTGTATTTTTGCTTTCAATGGTTTCGTGAAATAGATTTTGCAGTGATTATCAGTGGCCTTTATATATGGTAACAATTCAATTTCAATCCTCCTTTCACTTTTCACATCAACACTTCAAAAAACACAAATTTGAGGATAGAGGATACAAAAATTTGGAAGTAGATGCCCCAAGATAGTTTTTGAGAAACATCATTGCTATTGGAAAATTAGGATTTGTACATGTATGGACCCTTAACAATAGCAAACATGACATCATTCAGCAGAATATAATACTTTTTGATGGTTATAGAGCTTATATTCACAAGAATCATTTTAGTATATATGGGCAGATGGTATGGACAATCTCATTATTATGATGCATATCTAAATCCTTCAATTTGACTGAGGCTAACTTACAGGCAAATTTTATGAGCTAAATTTGATATCTTATTGTCTGTGTAAATTTAGCGGAGTTGGTAGAGGGTGTACGAGAAAAGGCATAAATCCTGTAAATGATTGTTGAAGTGATCCAAAACTCTGATATAGAAGTTGTGTGGGCGATAACGAGATTGAGCAATAGTGTGAACAAGAGCTCGGGACAAAGATTGTTTGGGGTTTAAATAAGTTAATGAGCTAAGGTTATATATGGATCCAATAAGCTACTAAGTGACACGCTTAGGTGTTATAATTGTAAAATAGAGGGATTGATAGGGACCAACTGGCCTAAATTGCAGAAGTTAGCAACTTATTATACTCTAGGATGTAAAGAAGGGTGCCAATGTAGTTTTGGAAAAAGGTAGGGACCGACTACTCTGAAATTTGTAGAAATAAGCAATTCATCATGCCCTCAACCTAAAAGAGGGCTGCTAGTAATACCATTGTAGTTTTGAAAAGAAGTATGGACCAACTAGTCTAAAATTGCAGAAACTAGCAATTTATCATGCTCCAGGACACGAAGGAGGGATTCCAGTGGTGCCAATGAATTTCTAGTTTCAGCAATTTTGGATTAGTTGGTCCCTATTGATCCATATCTTTATTATTGTAGGACTTAAGTGAGCGCCCTGTTAGCTTATTGGATTTATATATGACCTTAGCCTGAAAACTCATCTTAACAAAATACTGAAGTTTTTTCTGAAAATCATTGGTAAGTGGCATGGCACCACCAGTAACCTTCTCTTAGGTCCCGAAGCATGATGAGTTGCTAGTTTCAGCAATTTTCAATTCCTATTTTTGATTATTATAAAACCTAAGTGGATCCCCTGTTAGCTTATTGGATTAATGTGTAACCTTAGCCCGAAAATTCATCTTAACGAAATACTGCTGCTTTCCCCGAAAATCAACAGTGAGTGTGGGGAAGCCTACTTTAGGTCCCAGAGCATGATTTATTGCTAGTTTCTGCAATTTAAGAGTAGTTGGTCCATATCAATCCCTATTTTTTTATGATTATAAGACCTAAGTGTGTTCCTTGTTTGTTTATTGGATTCATATATAACCTTAGCCTGAAAACTCTTCTTAGCAAAATATTACTGTTTTTTCTGAAATTCAGTGGTGAGACCAATGAAGTTCTTCTAATAAGGTAGCTTTAGAGCCAGGAAAGTGGTAAATCTTGGAATGTAATAGAATCTTTGTACGAAGTAGACATCCATCGTTGGGGTTCAGTCATAAATTATAATCATAAAATAACTATTAAATTATAATGATATTTCACTCTAAGAAGAGATGTTATCCTTAATTACTTATAGTAATGGCAGCCTCAGAAGAATTTTAGTCCTTCAAAATTTTAAGTACTATGTTTTTTGGTTTGAATTGTAATTAACTTTGGAGTGAAGTATTGACTGAATTGAGTTGTACTCTTATAAGAAGACTACGGAAGAAAAAAAAAAATTAGAAAAGAGCAGCAGAAGGTGTTCGAGACAATATCTATGGAAAAGTGTAAAGTTGGAATTTACTGTAATTTGTTGGTTACAATTTTAAGGGATAAGGTGCAATTTCATACTTAATTGAAGATTACATTTAAACCTGATTCCCTTTACATCTTGGAAAATTATAGTTTGTAATTTTATAGATATTGTTCTTCTCTAAAATGTTCACTATCAGTTCAAGTTTATCTAGCTCCATAACAATGGTATTGGAATGATTCTAGACAAGCTTACATGTCTTTTGATCGTCTACATGATGAAATGAAGGATAAATTGAAGTTCTTAAACCAGTTTTCATAGATGGAGCTATAGTACAAGCTAAGTCATAGCAAAAATTTCTCAAAGGGAAGACCTAAAGCAAGCAAAACTACAGACTTCCTAAGAAGCAGCCTGGCTCAAATAGAACGATGTCCAATATTGATGTCAAATGATCACCTTATGTTGGAGCAGGCGCTATGAAAGCAGATAGATCATTTTCAAAGAAGCTAGGCCATTGTTTCTCATGCAAAGAGAAGTGCGCTCAAGGTCATGGGTGCATAGCTAATGGACATTAATTTGGTTGAAATCTTGGATGACTCAAGTAGCGACAGGGATGAAGAACCTCAGATTGATGCAGGTATGCAATCGCAAGAAGATATGCATTGTCAAGAGAGCTAACTGATCAGCCCACTGCTATAAGAGTGGTATCTTCTCACCATACATTGAGAGTAGTAGAATGGAAACGGAGATGGGTTACAATGTTGATTGACTGGGTAGAACACATAATTCCATAGATTCCAAACTAACACATATTTCTGATGGAATCAGTATGACTTGTGAGGAACATAGTCAAAAGATACTGTGTTTACTCATCTGACTCGAGGAATCACAAGCTGAAATCTGGGGTGAGTTACTTGCAGTATTACTGGGGGCTAAGTAATTTACAAAACTTGCTGCTTAATGGTGCACAAAAATACTGGTTAAATCACCAAAACTCATGACAAGGTCAAAAATCTCGGCTGGCAGTTTTAAAAACACAATTCTCATGAAGTTTTTTTCATGTGTTATGGGTTTGTCTGTGGGCATTGAACAAAATTTTGACAGGTTTTTGCCGAGTGCTGAAGCTGGTTGACAGGTATCAGCATCATCATTATAACAACTTGATCATTAACTGGCTTTGTTTTCCTTTTTTTTTGGGTAAATTAATAACTGCTATGGGGCAACACCCTTTATATTGATATCAGGAAAAACTTTACATCTTTAGCAGCATATACAGTCCATAGCCTATCTACCCAGAAACCAAGGGCAGAGCCCAGTATCACGTCACTATCAAAATTTGGCATCCATGTGCAGATAAATACCTACCTGCCCATCCATAGCCAAGAACGAAGCCTTACAAAATTACAGAGTCAAAAAGGTGTCTCCCCCACCAAAATGGTGCCACCAGAGAACTTCAAAAAAGTGTCCTGTTTCACATAAACTGTCCCAGTCCAGGGCAGAAAAACCCGGGATCCTTATGCCATCTTCATCTTCCCCCTTTCCTCGGCTCAGGCTTTGACTGGACATTCTGGTCCGCAATCTTCATGGGCCAGCAGCTTGGTAAATCGAAATGGGTCTTGATTTTCGCTGCCTTCCATCTAGATCATTAATTGGCTTTGTTACATAGGGCCATGACAATTATTCTCCCATGCTCACCTTCCATAAATTAGAGATGATTTGAATGAAACAGAGAAAGCTGTCTGTTCCTACCCATATAATATTGCTTTTCACTTAATGCTATATGGTGCTTGCTGCTTCATGGGCTTTTGTAATATGACTTCTATATCAATAGAATCATTTTCTTTTATCAAAAAAATTGGTCATTGGTTTCAGTTATGTTCACAATGGCTATGTGTCCAAATCTATTCATATTTTTGTATTACTAGGTAGCTGGATGCTTACTAATTACATCATGAATTCCACGGGCATTGTCTAAATAAATTCCCTCAATTCCTGTTTTGTGATAATGATTTTGTGTCTTACAGGTACAATGATTTGGTTATGGATTGGTTTATAGTTTTCTTTTAATATTCTTAATATATTTTTGTATATATTATAATTGATTATTTTGAAGTTTTAATGGGACAAGTTTAGTTTTGTAATATAATAAGTAATCTTCATACTGCTGATCATGAATATACCATTTTTATTTATTTTGAAACTGAAGTTCATATGTTTTGAACTTATTTTTCAGTTTATGATGTGGATTGAAGTCTAATTTTAATCTATACACAAAGAAAATCAGTAATATCAATATGCTATATAAATTCAGTAATATGCATGTTTTTGAAAAATATTTTAAATAATTTATGTGTTGTTTTTTTATGTTCAATAAATTTGCTGACTTATTCCCAAGTTTTTCTCCAAGCTTTTGCAGAGTCCTAAGTTTTTGAATTTTTTTGCGTCAGCTGAGTTATTGCCAAGTTTTTCATTGACCTTTTGTTGAGTTGTGAATTTTTAAATTATTTCTGTTATTTGAGTTATAGCCAATTCTCAGTTTTGCAACTATGGTGAGGAGTATGCTTAGGGCATGAACTTTGGTATGGGATCTTATCTCATGAGATCTGATTTCTATAATATACCTAAGTTATTGGTGTGGATTTGGGTACATTGATACAACACATTATTTTTTGGGGGCTAAGTTTGTTTTGGGTTTGTCAATTAAAACAAATATAAATATCATAAATATTTAAATTATTTTAACCTAAATGTAAGATTAAGTCTAGAATACTGCATAGCATCATATAATAAACAAAACTGCAGAAGACTGTCATCATCATATCATCATTCACATTAGATGATGTAGGTAGATTAGAAAAACCACAATGAGTGCCAGTGGCACTCATGATAAAAGTATGTTTCTGGAGATCTAATTCCAAAATGAAGAATGTTGTGAAGTGAAAGCATCCAAGCTAGTATGCTCTAGCTCTATATCCTGCAACTTTGTTTCTCC